>NC_136589.1:44889594-45082094 GCF_910589615.1 Taurulus bubalis | reverse complement strand
AGCGATTCGTGATTAGCCCAGCTTAGCATAAAGCCTGCAAGCAAGGGGGCAACTGCCTGGCTCTGCACAAATTTGAAATATGTGAAAAAGAGTTGTCCCTAAAAATGTCTAACTCCCTGCAGAAACATGGGCACCAGCTCTAACCAGCCTCTTAAGCCTATTCCTAATTGTCTTAATGTGGCCTGCCGTGGCTGGCTGAAGTCCCAAATAGATGCTTTGAGTTGTCCTCCTTTTGGCTCCTGGCGAAACAGGTTTTGTGCTAAATTTAGCAAGTCTGCTAGCTGCATGCTAATTGTAGAAACCGGATTTGGGCATTCGATGGGCACTATAACAAAACTAGGGGAGAAGGTGAAACAGGGACCCGTCCCACTGATTCTCTATGGTATTCATCTTAAAACAAGTGATAGCAAACCCCACCCCACGTATGCACTGCTAAAAATATTGTTCTTGAAAAAGTAAAGAATATTTTTTGCAGTGCACACGTGTGGTGTGATTTGGTTGTTTCTGCCACTCCAGCTGGACCCTGAGCGCTCTGATGAAGGACCTTTAGACCGAAAGCTAGAGATAAAGGGTTCTCTTCACAGATTGAAGTGTGTGGGTATCGATTGTACCAGTTTGAGCGTCATTTATACTTCCAGCACCTTATTTAAGATAAAGCCGAGTGAAGTGGATGTCATCTGGCATTTACCTGCAGCGCACACATTTCAATAAATTTTAAATAAATTAAATTAAGGAAGGAAAAAAGAGGAAGAAGTTATCGGGTCACAGGAGTGAACATGGAAATATGATGATCAGAGAATCCTTTGTGAGTTTTTCAGTGAAGGTTACGTGAGCAAAGCACGGGAACTTCAACTGAAAAACAAAGCACCAGACATCAAAGGTTCAGCAATTATGAACATGCAAAGGACTTTGTTGATTCACATTTAAAAAACAAGAGTATTCATGTAAAAGTTTAGAAAAATTAGTGATCATATGTGTGGAAATCTATTTTCTAGCATGTGCACTTGTGAAAAAAAACTCAGTTGAATAACAGCATCAGGATTAATCCGGACTGTAACAGGCCCAAATTCCAGGCTGCAGAGTTAAGGATCAGGGTTATGCGGAGCTGGAGTCCTCAGCGTAGCATCTTAGTTTAGGTCAGTTTCCAGGACTGTAATTGGCTGACTGGATTGTTTTGCTTGAGCTGATTCTAACAGTTTAATGGGGACAGTAAGTATTTTAGGGAAAGTATCCGCTGGAGCCAAAGGAGTTTGCTGGTGCTTGGTCATGCTGAGTCGTTACCTAACTCTTAAGGAATTGTATACGGCGGTGTCTTCATTTGCTATGACCTGATGTACAAATGTACTTTTTTAGAATTGAATGCTAAAGTACACACCCATGTCAGCAGCATGCTGACGTGTAAGCAGGTGTAATTAGCACTAAACACAGAACAGCTAAGGCTAATGGGAATGTTATTAGTTTAGCAGGTATTTGGTCATAAAACTAAGTATTGGACACATTTCAATTTCACCAAAAACCTCAAATGTGTCTCAGCTTCATCCTCTGAGGTCCATGTCAACACAACGATAAAGACAAATAATTGCACATGGACACTGACGAATAATAAAACTCACTATCAATAAATGGCCCGTCTTGCATGTGTTTAATAGCACCGGTTTGAGACAAAACACGGCAGCAGGTCACAGATTAAACACAATGTCCCTGCACTTCAATTATGATACATGATGTTGAGCAGCGAGTCTTGTTGTAATTATTTGCATTCCATCAAGGAGAACTGGACTGACGGCTGAAAAAAAAGAAAAAAAGAAAAGTGTGCTGCAAAGGCATTGGACAAGCCAAGAATGTCCACCACAGTTTCACTTTTTTCTCTGTCGACAGTGGGTTCTCTTGTGTCCACAGGTCTCCTCATGTAGCTGAAGTCCGCTCTCTTTTGGCCGCTCCCGCCTCGGTCCCACTCTCGTCTCCACAGTCGCTAATGGAGGGGAACCCGACCCTCTGCTCGATCCATCGGGCGACGCCGAGCAGCTTCTTGTCCTGCAGGGCGGGGCCTATGAGCTGTAACCCAATGGGAAGGCCCCGGCTTGATAAAGCAGTTGGCAAAGAAATGGCGGGCAGACCTGGGGGCGAAGTAAAAAAAAAAAAAACGGGAGTTGAAGGAAAGTTCAAGGGAAAAAGGTAATGATTAGGAGCTCAAGGTGAGTTAGAGGTTTGTTTGAAGAGTGATATCAGGCGGAAGAAGCTGCACTGAATGTAAACACAGTACACTTCTGTCTGAGCTGTAATGATGATTATGTGTTGACCAGGTTATGATTACCTTTACCGTCAGAGTATAACAAAGCAAAAAAGAGAAGTGAAATACTCATTTCCTCATTTAATTTCAGTAGAGCATTTGTGATACAATGAGCCTTTTCTATAGGACGCAAAATAAGAACCACTGACTAAACTGAAGAAATTGTGCGTGAACATTTTTTGGTGTGTAGGTGTATTTAATGCGTGTGCATGCATTCATGCAGAATAAGTTCCTGAATCCTCCCACACTTCCTATGCCACGCATGAAGAGTTCTTTTCTCTGCTCTCTGTACCTGCCATGTTGACAGGCTGGGTGAAGACGTCTTCCTGCGCGCTGCGCGTCCGGTTGTCTTCCTGTGCGAAGTCGGAGTAACGGGCCGCATCAGCCAGGGTGGTGGGCGTCAGCAGCACGTCGACACCCGAGCCGAACACGTGCTTGAAATCATCTGCGATCAGCCGGCGCACTTTCTGGGCCTTCACAAAGTAGTGCTCGTAGTTCCTTTGGAAAAACGAGAGCGGGGATGAAGACAGTTAATGCTTTGTGTTGAAAAAAAAAAAAAAAAAAAAAAAGGTACAGCTCTCCCGGAAGGGTGCAAAGCAGCTTCCATCCGTCGCCTTACTGTTTGAGCAGGAAGTAGTTCCCAGACAGTATCCTCCCACGCACTACATCGTTGAAGCCCTCGTGTCGGCTCGATGCGTACATGGCCTCCGTTGAGCTGTCCACCTCGCTACGATGGCCTGACAGAAGAGAGACAGGAATCAGTGGCGTTTGCTTTTTTCTGATTTTCTACTGTAAAAATAAATTAAAAAAATGTGTGATCTAACGTGCGACATAGCACCCTACGTGTGAAATGCTTCACGATTCACCCTTAACGCGTTGTGCACTGGTTTCGTACCGTATTCTAGGCCGTCAAAGCGGGCCATGTTAGACGCCACCTCCGCGTGGCACAGGACGTGGTAGCACACAATGGAGTGCTGGGTGTGGGGGAGGGATACCCGCCTCACCTGCGCCCCCGCCCTCTCAAACATGTCGGCAACACGACTCCACTGTGCTAGAGTCTCCTCAGACAGCCCCGGGGCGTGGTACTCCTGACACACATTAAGCCACAGGAAAGACAAGGGAATCAAAGAGTGTGTGTGTGTGTTATATATATATATATATATATATATATATATATATATATATATATATATATATATATACATACATACATCTGTTCGGCATCATAAGTTTTGTGTCTGATAGCTTAAGGATTGCAGTAATCTTCATGCCTTTCATATTTAAAACGAAACTTAAAATACTAACAGCTTACATTTAAAAAAAGATTTGTATATTTCAGAACCAAACGGAGGTGCTGAGATAAAACAGAAAAGCTAAACTCACCTGAGGGATGCCCACACAGATGTTCTTGACATCAAAGTTTTCAGGTAGCTCTGTCAGCGATGAGGGAGCAGCCGTTGTTGTCGAGTCTCTCGTATCCTGGCCTTGGAGGATACCTGTGTGACACAGCACAACCGCGGTTAGCTCCATCGTACAACAATGCACAACAATGTGGAACTGCAACACTGATTGAGAATGTCACATATTCTCTCCCTTACGTAGATGTTTCTTTAAAACATTTTATATTGTGCATTGTTTACATGGCAGGTCGAGAATTGTGCCGCCTGTGTGTTTGCTTCAAACATCATCTCTACCAACTCGTAAAACTCTGCATATATATAAACTTGAAGTGATGTCAGCGGAAAGACGATAATTTTTTTACTTTAATAATTAACTCACAGTGAACAATGAAGAAAGGTACCAGAACCCGAACGGCATGGCTGCTGGGTATGGAAATATGTGATCAACACCTAACTTCTCATGTATCTGACCCTCAAGAATAAAGGACATTTACTGTGCATTACTTGGCACCAACATCTAGACTATCTTTTCCTCTATTGAACCAGATAGGTACCACTGAATTCAAAGAAAGAGCTGGATATGTAGAATGACCGTAATCAAGATGAGGCTCAACATTCGCCCAGTGAGAGGTCATGGAGGGTTTCCTACCTAACACTATGGCTGCATCGCTGACACTGCGGGTCATAATGCCGGGGACGTCCATGGAGTTGACCAGCGGGATGAGACCATGTCTGGACAGCAGACCGTAAGTGGGCTTCAGCGCCACAACACCACACAGTGCTCCGGGGTTACGGGTCGATCCACCTGTGTCTGAACCCAAAGCCCTGCCAAGTAATTATCACAACAGTACTTTATGATTTGTGAACGCCATTTTGAAGGTTTTTTTCTTCTTTCCAGTGAATGTGTTCCCCTCACAGGTAGCTGCTGAGCGAGGCCACAGCGGCAGCACTTCCTCCTGAACTTCCTCCAGTGACGACCCAGTCGGAGTCGGGCGCTGCCCCCGTCCTCTCTCTGTAGGGAGCAGCGTAGCTCCAAGGGTTTCTCACCGGGCCAAAAGCCCCGTCGGTACTCCCCGCACTGAGAGACGCATACATAATTAAGACGATAATCTAATATTTAAAAAACAAACAAAAAAAGCCTCCTGACAAGGATAACGATGGCCTTACCCCATAGCAAACTCATCCATGTTGGTCTTCCCCATGAGGACAGCCCCTTGGTCTAAAAGCTTCTGCACCACTGTAGCATTGTAGGGTGGGGTGTAGTCTGTAGCACAAGAAACGGGAGGTTATCATTGGAACATAGAAGACACGGTACCTTTCACCGAGGTTCAAGCGGACCTTTAAGCATCCTGGAAGCACATGTGGTCTTGATATTTTCTGTGCAGAAGTTGTCCTTTACTGCAAAGGGGATTCCATCCAGAGGACCTTTGGGGGCGCCTGAAGACCAAAAAGGAGATCAGTAACACCCACGACTCTGGAGCCCAGAATGTGTGGGAATACAGGCTCACTCGTCCAGACCTCGCAGCAGCCTGGCTTCTGCTTCTCCAGCCTGCTTCAGGGCCAGCTCCTCCGTGACAGCGATGTAAGCGTTAAGATGCCGCGTCCTCTTGATGCGGTTCAGACACTTCCTGCAAAGCTCCGTCGGAGAGATTCTTCCCTCCCTGAGCGCCGCAGACACCTGGAGGACAATGTGATACCAGTGTGTGTGTGTGTGTGTGTGTGTGTGTGTGTGTGTGTGTGTGTGTGTGTGTGTGTGTGTATGGTGATGGGGGTTCTCAGTTATTCAGTTACTCAATAGACAATTTGACTTAGTTGTTATAGTAGGAAAAGTAGTTGGAAAAGCATTCCTTAAAAACAATCTTATATCTGGAGTTCTGAGGTATTCTATCTGAGTTTATATAATCATCCGTCATATTCCAATAATATGAGTCATAAATTTATGGGGTCATTCTGCCATTACATTTATCTGATCGTACTTTGTACTAAGCCTAAATAAACCTACTGCTACTTTTAAGTAAAAAAAAAAACAGCATTCTTTTTTCTTTATTTAAAAGGGACAACTTAAGTGCACGAGCATATATGTGCACGAGCATATTTCGATAGAAGCTTTATAAAGCAACGTAGCTGAGCAGTGACGTTAACGTTAGCTAACGTTATATACTATCCTAGCTATATGACATACATACAACTATGTAATACAATGCATCTCGTTATGCAGACAGTGCAACTACCAGATATAAGGTGTTAAAACTGTCACCAGACAATATGTTATAGCTAATGCCGGTTAGGGAGCGAAAGTATCAGAAATCGATATTTTTCACCTAAGATAGTTATGAATTGACAGCACAAACACGTCCGACACGCGGGATGACTGCACTCAAACACGCAAACATTCGTACTAACCTCCCTTATCGTCAGGCCGAGCATATTTAAAGTAATTCTGTGACAACCTCTCAAATTAACAACAACCTTTGCAGGGTGTGCGGCACCAGCGGGCCGCCATGTTTGTTTCTATAATCAACGTCGAACAGCGCCTTTCGTGATTGGGCGACCGCTGAGGAACCCGCGCTCTGATTGGTGGGAAGACTGAGGGGGCGGGGCTATTAAAATAAAATACATCGGTCGCGGAAACGGGCCAGAGGACGCTGATTTGAATGACCATAAACATTGGATTTACAGCCTTTATGGAAACGGCATGTTAGACTATTTACGTAAGAAACAAAACATGTTGACAGAATGTAGTTCGTGGCTTATAGAGAACTTCCATTGACTGTTATGTACCGTAATGCAGGACTGCTAATTTACAGTTCCACGAGTTTACCCGACAGTATTTGAGTATAAATCAAGATGAGTCATTTGAGACACTTGGTGTGCAGCGGGCGCTTGTTTCGCCACAGTAAAGTACCACGTGTGAACACAGCTGTTTGCTGCCATGGGCGTCAGAATAGACTGTTCAGTACTACCAAACGCAGCATGACTGTAATGCCCGCCTGGGTCATTGACAAATATGGAAGCAATGATGCGTTGCGGTTCACCAGAAATGCCAGTTTCCCCGTCATCAACTACCCCAATGAGGTCATTGTCCGAGTGCATTCAGCGGGACTTAACCCGCTTGACGTCAGCATGAGAGGTGAGTGACGAGCCCGTGTGCATGTTGACAGTGGCATCAGATGTAACCTGCGGAATACAGTGTTCAATGTGGTGTTAATGCAGTTGTACTGATTCCTCAGGTTTCTCCGCAGGCCCCTGTGTAGTTAAAGTCACAGATATAGTGCCAGTTCTCTTTGGTGGACTGCATGAACCCACTTCCTGCCTCCTCAAAACCCTTTTGACCAGATTGACTTTCTCCAGTTTAGAGACTGCATTAGATCCTCTCTTACACTGTGACTAAAACACCTTGAACTTGAGGAGTATAGCTGTGTATTTTTCCCTTTTTATTTCCTAACATTCACAAGATCAAATAATTACAGATGATTTGAGAAAAAGTATTGGCAGATTGAATGATCATTAGTTGCAGGGACTTGATCCGTGAATGACTTTGGTGTCTCCCACCCACATGATATGCAATCTGAGGCTCTCTCCCCGCCAGATGGCTACGGGGCCGCGAGCCTGTCGATGAAGAGAGACCCTCTGAACATCAAGCAGTCCGGCAGCGAGTTCCCCCTCATCCTGGGGAGGGACGCGTCCGGGGTCATCATGGAGTGCGGCCTGGACGTGAAGCACTTCAGAGAGAGGGATGAGGTAAACGACGCAAACGGCAACAGGCGGATTGAGGAAATTAATTCAATGAAATAAAAAATAATAAATCTTTATCCATTTTACAAGCAGAAATTACATTATTGAATGGTTTGAATCTATATTGGTGGCAACACGTGGTTTAACATGGACAGACATGACCTCACATGCATGTAGTGAGACACGCGTTACATTGAACAGAAGTGAGGCAGTGTGGAGATATTTTTGTCTGTGGTTTGTTGTGAGTGTGCAATAAAATAAATAACCACATTTGAATGTAATAATATCTCCCTGTTTTCATTAGAAAATTTAACAAACGATTGCTTGATTAATTTAGAAATGAGTTGGGGGATTAATTGATAAGGAGACTAACTGCATGTTGGTAATACATCATGCAGCTTATATTATAAATATAAATATTATTACATCCCATTTATTTCTATTTTGAATGATTTTAGCTCTTGTTAGTTTAGTTCATCCTCAACTGCCTCTCAAACACCTCATAATTCCTCTATTAGTCTTTTTCTTGAGGTGATATTCTGCTTTTTGGTCACCACCACGCACACCAGCACTAAAGATAGTGACTCATTGTGTGACATTGCACGTGTTCTACTTTTGATTTGATCCATCACTTCCCACGGACTAAACGATTGTGAGCTCACTGTAGCAATGTGGACACGCAGCTGTTTGGGTCTGTGGTTGATGAGTGTCTCCTCCAGGTGTGGGCGGCCATCCCACCGTGGAAGCAGGGCAGCTTGGCTGAATTCGTGGTGCTGAGTGCCAACGAGGTATTGTTCGCCGACTTTGTTGTTGAGGTTTGCCTCTTCCTCTGTGGACGTTTATTATGACATCATAATAACTTCTGTGTTTTGAGTTTCCTTATTTGTTCATCCACTTTGGTGTCACATTTTATTTATGGACCTGTGACGATAGAACATGAAGTTTAAGTCTGACACATTTGTTATGGAAGTACTTTGAGGAAGTAATTCATACTGTAATAGTATTTAGGCCATTTTTTAAAGGGTGACTAGTAATTTGTAGCCTGCTACATTTAAAAAGTCCCAACACTGATTTCTTGATGTGTGTTGTGCTCAGGTATCCCACAAACCAAAGTCACTGAGCCACGTAGAGGCAGCAGCCGTTCCCTATGTGGCGGCCACGGCCTGGTCGGCTCTGGTCAACACCGGTGGGCTCAGTAAGGACAACTGTGCCAAGAAGCGGTGAGGGGATACACACACACACACACACACACACAGAGTCTGTGCAACAATGGTGAAGAAAACGTCGGCGACACATTCATAATCATGCTCATCCTCTCTCTTTCCTGCAGGATTTTGATCCTCGGTGGGTCCGGGGGAGTGGGAACGTTTGCTATACAGGTGAGGGATGAAGGGGAGGATGATCAAACCCAGAAGAGCCACGTTAGAAACAAACATATCATCATACACGGATCATGAAATACACATTGGTGTAATGCAGTCTCTTTGGCCCGCCGGGTGTCAGACTGCCACACACACTTTGCCTGGTGCCCTGACTACTGTAGCCCCCGTTACACAGACGTGCCCCTTGGCCTCATCATTTATACATTCTGTGTGCTTCTCAAACCATCGGGCGACGTGTCCTTGTTTCGTACTCGGACGTCAAATGATGCGACAACGAAACAGCTGATACTCTCATTTGCGTCCAGATGCTGAAGGCTTGGGGAGCCCACGTGACCGTCACCTGCTCCCAGAATGCAGAGCGGTTTGTGAGGGGCCTGGGGGCAGATCACGTGGTGGACTACACCGCCGGGCCGGTCGAGGAGCCGCTCGGTGCGCTGGAGAAGTGAGAGGATCGTGTGTGTGTGTGTGTGTGTGTGTGTGTGTGTGTGTGTGTGTGTGTGTGTGTGTGTGTGGCAACTCATTAGTTCAACTCTTCAATTTTCTAACTAACTTAATCGCACTCAGACTCAATCTCCCTCCCAATCACCTTTTTATTACCTCACCTCCAAGTATTTTTGCTTGTGCCTCTTGTTTTCACGAACCGAGCCCTTCTCCCCCTCAAGATTCGACCTGATCCTGGATAACGTTGGGGGTGACACGGAGCGCTGGGCGCTGAATCTGCTTAAGCCTTGGTGTGGCGCCAAGTTTGTCACCCTCGTCACACCGTTCCTCCAGAACACCGACAGGCTGGGCATTGCTGACGGCATGATGCAGAATGCCGCCACGGTGGCCAGCAAAGCCCTCAAGGTAATCGTGATGGAATAACACTGACCTGCGTCTCGTATCCAGGTATGATTTGACCGGATCACATTTACACCTCCGTTTCCACGTTGAGGTCCGACCGCTCTGTCCAGCTCAAACAAGCGGACGTCACATCCTCCTCCATCCATTCGCTCAGCCACTGCTTCATGAAGGCTCAGTTGTGATGGGTATTGATCCAAATGCGCCCTGTTGATTGCATTGTGCATTACGCAATGATGCATGAATGCTACACATTGCTGCTCGTAGGTGTCGTAGGAGTATTTACATTTAATTCAGCAGAGATGTCCTGGTTGGATTTTTTTTTTCCAGGAAAATACCTTTTGTATTCTATCGCCAGTCTCAGTCTAAAAAAATGACCCTGCAAAAACATCACATCATCGGATGGTTCGGTTGGGCTGCGTTTACGTACACTGCATGGCCAAATGCCTGTGGTGAGAGCAGATAACACCCATATGTAATTACTGAACACCTCATTTCACAACCATCAGCATTAATCTGCGGCTGTAACAGCCTCCGTTTCTTGAAGAAGGCGTTCCACAAGATTTGAAACCTGGCTTAATGGATTTGGTTGTGCTTAGCTGGGTCCAGTTCACCCCAGAGGTGTTGGATGAGTTCAGGGTTTAGTGGTCGTTCTGAAACCACAAGGTAGCCGGCTCGATCCCCAAGTTCACATGTCGAAGTGTCCTTGAGCAAGATACTGATCCGCCAGTTGCACCCCGGTTGCTTCACGGCTGCCTACTGCTCCTGAACTACTAAGTATGGGTTAAAATGGAGAAAACAAATTTCCCCACTGTGGGACTAATTAAAAAAAAAGTTGAGACGGGAAGGGGCCTTCTCCAGACTATTGCCACAAAGTTGGAAGTAGCCTAAAATATGTTTGTTTGCTATAGCATTACGATTTCCTTTCACTGGCACGAAGGGGCCTCGACCAAACACTCACTGGCGAACAGAACAGTGGCGTCCACATACTTTTGGCCGTGTACTGTAAGTCTGAGAATAGATAATGCCTTTGCTTCCTTTTACAAATTTGATTTGATTAGTATTAACAAAACTAGAAAATGCAAAGAGCAGTCGTGATTAGAGAATCACACAATGTAGTGGTCTGATCTAAAAAAAACTGTTTCCCTTCAAGAAGGATCCGCCCATCAATACCACAGGCTTTGCGATATCGTTCCAGTCACCATGGCTACAGTGCTTCTCAGTCTCCGTCGCCAGTGTGATGACCTCTGACTTCATTAATGCTTTTGCAGAACATTAATGGTGTGTTATGGTTGGGACGCATTTAGAATAGGACACGTTTAACTCCCATCCCACCCCCAGAGCTCAGTGCATTCGGTGGTATCCTGTCAGTGTGCACGCTGCGGTGAGCATCATGCACATCCAAGCTTGCATGCAGTGCACTTGTGGCTGGTGTGTGTGTGTGTGTGTGTCACATCCGTGCATTATCATCACTACGTCTTTCCACTGAAGTCCTAACCACACAATCCACAGTATAAACTGACTTGAGTCGTGTCGCCTTTGTTCGTAGAGTCTGAACACCTCTACGCCCTTCTTGGTTCAAACATTGGTTACAGCTGAAGGCCAAATTTGAGTCCCTTATTTATTAGTTGAGGTGATCCAGGGATATGTTATAATAATATGATAAGAGATTAGAGCACGATGCAACTTACTTCCATTCCGTTAAGTAACAAGGAGACTGTGCCTTGACACATTTCTACCTAAAACTGGACGTGAGGCGGAGTAACGCGTGGGGAACTCATAATATTTGGCTGGCCCATATTCTGGACTCCCAAATCTGAATTCTAGCCACAGTGACACGGGTAATGGAAACGGGATCGTGGTTTTAGTTGTTTTTTTTTAAGAGAGGAAAAAGACGGCAGACGGACAAAGCTAATGTCTAGCGGGGGAACATGGTATGGAGGATTTCTCAGGAGCTGCTGGAGACCAAAGCAGCGCTCTGGTTTCGTAGTCCGAGTAGTATTAACCAATCATGTTTGAGCGGGCTTTGGGTGCATGCAGGTAAACCGTCCTCATGGACAGCAAAAGAGGTGGAACGCGTTAGCCGAAATGCAATCCCAGAACCCACCAGCTATGGTCTGAAGTTATTTAGCTTTTTAATTGGTTTAAAATTAGCTCGTAAACCGGCTTCTTTGGAAACGGCCTGATCGTGCTCCACTCCAACGTTAAACAGTCCAAGCCAAGACTTCTTCACAGAGGAGGAAGTCTTGGCTTGGATATCCGAAGGCAAGACCGGAACGCCCAAAATATTGTTTGTTGCCCCCTGAGGCTAAATCGTGATCAGACCGATAGCCGGTGGGTTGAAAGATCGGACGGAATGAGAATATTGGAGTTAACTAATATTAGCTAACATGTGCCCCATAACAACGTTATGAGGTGATAATATGGGTTGTGTTTTGCCACTATACCAAAGTACAACCTCACAGAGCCCCTGAACCTTTCTTTTATTACTCATGAACTGGAAACTTAAGAAAAAGAGCGTGGATGGAGGATTGTAACGGCCGGGACAGCCCCAGAGAAACTTGCCTTTTTCTTGCCAAACGAAGAATTCAGTGACTCTGCTAAACCCAGGAGGAGTTTAACTGTAGGATTAAAACCTTAGTAGCAGCTGCATGTTTTTCTTCCATTATACTCTCATTTCACTGGCCACTAAATGTACTCGCATCCTTTCCAGCATGTAAAGAAAGTGTAGACTTCCTTCTTCCTCTGCTTCAGATCCTGAACCCCGTAGTGCGGCGCCTTAACGCCGCCTCACAAGCGCCACGTGGCCCACATTCCCCCGCTTGAAGCTGAACTCCCTCAATAGACTTGTGATGGGTCTCAGCTGATCAAAAAAAGTACGACTGCGTGAATTTACAGCTGCATTGTCTCATTAGCACGCACACGACACCCCCTAAACAATATGTGAGCGATTATTTAGACTGACGCAGCAGAATAAAAACAAGTAATAAAAAGAATGTGAGATGTAACTTGTAGGTTTAAAGACAGGAAGTAGTGTGCACCACCAGGACTCTCACCTCCTGACACACACACACACACACACAGCTGGCTTGGTTGTCACAGTGTCCTCGTTTCTGAATGAGCCCTGAAGGAGACGCGTTCAGTTACTCCTTTATATGTCATTATTACAAAGGAAAAGCAAGATTAATGATGACGACACTGAGACTTATAGTACACTAGCTAGGGCTAGAGACCGATAGTTATTACTATTATTAATGTATCCTGTACAACAAGAAGTAACTACTGCTTAGAAGTAGGAAGAGAGTAAAAGAAGTGGTGAAAAGAAGAAGTTTGGGATGAGTATATTTTAGATGTCTCACTGTAACGTGATCAGTTCAACAGTTTTGTGTCCTGTTTTATTGTGCAGTCTTTGTATTGTGTGTCCGCTGTGTTCATTTACTTTGAATTGTTGCAACGGCATTTGGGTCCACTCCTTCATACCAGATCCTGACATTCAGACTGTAACCAACAACAGTGAAGTGTCTGCTATGCACACAACCAGACATTTCCCCCCTTTTCTCTCCTCCTGTTTTCTTGCAGCACCTCGTCAAAGGAGTTCACTACCGCTGGGGGTTCTTTGTGCCTAGCGGTCCTGCCTTGGATGAAATAAGGGAAATGGTGGATGCGGGACAGGTACAGTACCAGAAGTATTAACTGTTAAGGGGCTGGCAGTGAACTGACACCAGTTAGTGTGTCACCACGTGCACATCCGGGGATACATTGGGCTCTTTTGGCTTGAAGCATCAGCTTCAGACCCCGTCTCATGCCTTTTCTTGGGCTTTATTAAATAGCTGTGACCGTCACACAGCAGCGGCTCGACGCTCGCTTCTCCAGACTGAGAGACAGGCTGCTCTGCAATGTCCCCACGTGGCACGGCACCGTTAATCCCCCTGGTTGTTTAGATCTTCTGTTGTGTGCTCCTACAGTCCCATTACCCAAACGCTTGCACAGCAAACAGCTGTTGAACACGGATTCCACATTTTTTCAGTGGGAATATTAGGAGCAAAGCAGCTAAAGATGCCTATTGATTAGCATGATTTAAACATGTAATTAACCCAAATTACCAATAAGTAAAATAAAAAATGTTCTCGCCTCTCCCGAGTGGATTAGATTAATGTCTCACATTTCACCATTGAGAGGAATTTAATTAACTTTATGGTAGAGCATAAAAAAAAAATTGGAGCTACATTGGAGCTACTTCCTGCTGAAGGAGTTGTGCCTTCAACAAAGGATTGGTGATACTGTGGTGTGATGGATTACATTGAGATATATATATATATATATATATATATATATATATATATATGCACTTAAACTGGGATTATCACTCTCTATGCTAATAACGCCCCTCTATCTGTCTATTTGTATCATTGAAGGAGTCGTCTGAAAACGGCTTCCCTCACTGATATTGTAATGCACAATAGATTAGAATGGGGCTCGTTTGACCTCTGTTTGACCTCTATGTGCTCTCTACCAGATTCAGGCTGTGGTGGAGGACACGTTCAGCTTTTCCCAGGTTCCTCAGGCCTTTAAAAAGATGGAGAAAGGTCACGCTCGTGGAAAGACGGTGGTGCAGATCAGCAAAGAGGGAGACGACTCGTAGCACTGACTGTACATCTTTCTGTACTCGTGGAAGAATTCAACTCATTTGAATGAAAGGTTTTCACTTATTGGATCCACGGTTGCAAACAAGGTACCAGAACAAGGTTACTGCTTCTTATCAGTGTGGGTTTGTCGCTAGAAATGTGTGTAAGATGCTTTTGAATGTGTCTTTTTTTTGAAAAATAAAATAATTTGATTACAATTCTGTGATAATTCAAGCATTGTCAATGATTTTTATTTATTTAAGAGCAATTAGTAAAGTTTGACCATGTAAAATATGAATATTCCCACATACCCAGTTCCAGTTTATTAGGTACACCTAGTGGACGCCACAAGCATAAACTAATTCTAATAAAACCGCCCTGCAATAAATCCTATACCCTCATGACTCTTTTTTTTTTTTTTTTTTTTTGGAGAAGTGTTGTTTGGCATTCTGGTGTGACTTTCACGCAGCATACACATGTACTGCATATATGTCTACCGCTCAGGGGGAGCTGGTGTGAAAACCAACCCACTGAGTCGTGTTATTTCATGGCACTGGTCTGTGGGAGACGGCACAAGAACAGGAGGCTCAGTGAGAGCGAAATGTAATCCGTCTCCTGTCAACTACATAATTGTCTCAAAGGTGTGTCAAAGGTGAGAGCTTTGCTCGGTTTTTCGTTCCTCTTTTGTGTATGAAATATGACAAACGTCTATTCTTCTACTATGATACTTTGTGTGGCATACTATACTTTACATTTTTATGGCTTTTTATGACCTACATTACTGATATTTTGTTTGAAGTTTTATGACATTTTATATTATGATATATTGTATGCCATTTGTTTTAATGACTGTATATTGACATTTTTATAAAAACTTTTAAGCATACGTCACCATTTCTCACAACATTAGGACTTTTTTAAGGCCTACAATTTTTTTTTTTATTTGGTAACATTTTATGGAATTATATACTCTACGTCTTTTGCTTTGGTATACTTAATTATGAACATTTTACAATGTTCTACAATACTAAGGTTGTTCTGATATTTTATAGCAAACTGACTTTTTTCCTGAAATTATTTGTGTCACTATATTATGAAATGTGCAGCGTCTCAGAGTGAGAGAGAGACCGTCAGGCAGTTAGTTAGTTAGTAGTTGTTTTTAGAGTTAGTTACTGTGGCAGGTCGGTTAAACAGAGGGGTTACATGCTTCTTTTAAACTTCATCTATGAACCACGTTGTTTATTGAAGCGCTTTGAAGTCGGCTGCCTGCAGACGTTCGATATAGAGGCTTAAGGCTCATTTATACCGGAGGCACGACATCAACATATCAGCTGTCTGCTAACGTTACGTTGCAGAAAGTCACTTTGTCATAGATTTGTGGTCGTATCATTTAGTTTAGTGTGAAAGCGATCAGTGAACTCCACCTCCCATCTCCACAATGACATCACCAGCACATCCGTGACCTTGGCTTGCTAGCTAGCAGCTAACTGAGCTATATCATGCACACATGTAACATTATCTTCTCTGAGTTTCATCCACCGACTCTTTTTAAGAAACTAGCAGGGCCCGTTGTTGGTGGGAGTCCATCCCAGTACACAACACACAGGCCTCTTAGTTTCAGCCACAGACGTCGCCTTCACAGCTTTTAGGTGTGGAGTCTTTCTAATTACGTACCTCCAAGATCTTATACTTCAACAGTTTTACGACTAAATGCAACTTTCTTGATGTGAACAAGTATTTGTTAATTTGACAAACATTCATGGCACAATTCAAACGGAATCAAATAGTTGTTTGTCTCTCGTCACTGACATATTCTTTATGAAATAAGGAGCCATGGTGGTCAACAGAATGGGAGGCTCTATGTGAACAGTGATGCGACACTTAGCTTGAGCAAGAGAGTTCATTAACAACAAAGTCAGTGACTTCAAATCTGACTTGAACAGTGATTCCAAGCAGCAAAGTGATTTTCACCAAAGTTGCATTTAGGTGAATCTTTTAAACTTTTGTTTAAAAGATTCTTTTCTGGATGGTTGTAGAGTGAGATAGTGAGTAGTTATTTTCTATTTTTTATTTTGTTATCACCTGTGCCTCTCCAGTGTTCATAAGTTCTATATGATCATTTTGAAATAAGCTACAGCAGTGTTATAAAAATGATAATAATGATTAATTAGGTTCCCACATTGTTTCCCCGTTGCTTCTTCTGTCATGGCCATCGATACCTGAGTAAAAGAGACTTTTCTTAACGTAGTTTTTACCACATCTGTCTGGTTCAGCCACCTTCACCCAACTATAAAAATAAACAGAGAGTAAAATGAACAATCTTTGATTGTATCGTAAATGACTTGGGAGTCCAAACTCCAAAGTACACAACTGGGGGCGGAGCTTCTTCAGGATGTTCCGCACCAAAACCTCTGCTGCAGGATGCTACCTATTGCCAACCCACCAGACGCCAGCGGAGGCTGTCTGGTGCTTTATCAGTCCGACCAGACAAAGGTTTTACCTTGCCAACCCCGCCAGATGTGAGGTAAGGTCCCTTAGTCCTCTTCTCTGGTCCTCTTCTGGCAAAAACTCAGAGGTGGGTGCTGGGTGAGAGGGTCATCATCTTCCTCCTCTTCATCGGCATCCTCCTCGTCGTCCTTGGACAAGGAGCTGTTTCCGGAATCTTCGTTCTCGCTGTCTTCCTCGTCCTCGTCCCACTCTGGCCTCTTGGACCTGTAGCCAGGATCTTCCATCTGCCAGTAGGACAAGCTGTCTCCCTCATAGTCCTCCTCATCGTCAACCCCAATCCACAAGCACGACCCGACCTTCACCCACAAATGCCTCCACATACTCACCTTGCTTACCTTTGTCGTCTACGGGGCCTCTTGCAGGACGCTCCATGATGTCACACCAGCTGAGAGGGAAAGGTTGAAACCGTAAGGATTTCTCATAACATTAAATATTTCTAGATTACATTGAGCAATAATCAACGTTTAAAATAGAAAAAAACGACAGCATATCCTTAAACTAACAGACAACACCGAAGAGGCGGTGCCTTTAAACATTTAACAGTAATATCAAACACAGTGCAGTTTACTGTTAAGTGCACTTAATGATAAACATTGTTGTTATTACATTTTGTTAATATTGAAAAACGGATGTTTAAAATAGAAAAAAACGACAGCATATCCTTAAACTAAAAGACAACACCGAAGAGAAAAAAAACCTTTTCACAAAGATGGACATTTTTACTATTTATTTATTCCACTAATAATAATAATTATTATTATTATTACAATAAGAATTGTAAGGACTTCCGTGTTTGTGTGACCTAAACGATCAACGGTTTGCAATAAACAGCGTGAACGTATTTAATATACATGCACGTGCGTCATGACGCGCAGTGAAACACGGCGATATTAATCCAACATGAGCACAGTACCTCTTTCGTTTATAACTCATTATTCTCCCATTTTATGAGCTGCATATCGCAGAGGAAATGCTGCAGGCAGCACGCGCACATACCGGCCCATACAGTTATAACAGATCGCTCTCTTGTCCCCGAAAACAAAGTATTCAACAACGAGCATATTAAATAAATAAATAGTTGAATATGATAAAGTAAAAGGAGCAGATGTTTGTACAATAAGTCACGTTTCAACAGTCAAAACAAACCACTACATAGTTTAAAAAAGTATACTTTATTAATAACAACACATAAATGACACACATACGGAGTATAATGATATTTCCTCAACATGCAAAACTATTCCCAGCTATGTTTATCTGCAGCTCCATGTGAGAAACTACCAGAGGGCTGTTTGGCCTTCTTGCCTTTGCCCTTGTTCTTTAGGGACGTGTGAGTGCTGGAGCCTCTCCACCGGGTTTGGGATGATTTTGCAGCTTTGGTCTTCAAATCCAGCTCTTCTCTTCTTACATATTGAGCAGCTATACATGCTCTAATGTTTTGCTGAGTAAAATGTGCCAAAACCAATTGAATCCGTCATCTGATACACTGAAGGCACTGAAAACAAGTAAAAACAATAAGGTCAAAATGGCAAACATCTGTTTGTCAAATAACGCTGATTTCCTTGGGAAAATTCCCTCGGAGGATTTTGTGAAAGCATAGCACCAAAAAATTGATGAAAGTGGAAGGAAAATTCACACAAAATTACAAATTCCTCCGCTCCGACTTTGTCGATGCTCTGGTCCAAATGATAAGAGTGTTATTAGTTGAGTGAATCCCTATGAATACTACTGAGATGTAGTTTCTCACTACGGGCACTGGAGTGCAGTATTAATTCTCCTAGCAGTCACACCTCACTCGGTGGGACCCTTCAAAGCAAAACTATCATATGACATGGCTTCATGTGTTTCTAACAGGTTTTCTAAGAAGAAGAATATTATGTATATATCATACGTCTGCATTGTTCCAGATGTAATATATGTGAGCAGAACAACAATGTAATTCATATAAAATAATAAACCAATAACAGGGGGCTACGTCCGGCCATTTTGAAGTTTTTTTTTCTTCTTTCCAGTGAATGTGTTCCCCTCACAGGTAGCTGCTGAGCGAGGCCACAGCGGCAGCACTTCCTCCTGAACTTCCTCCAGTGACGACCCAGTCGGAGTCGGGCGCTGCCCCCGTCCTCTCTCTGTAGGGAGCAGCGTAGCTCCAAGGGTTTCTCACCGGGCCAAAAGCCCCGTCGGTACTCCCCGCACTGAGAGACGCATACATAAATAAGACAATAATCTAATATTTAAAAAACAAACAAAAAAAGCCTCCTGACAAGGATAACGATGGCCTTACCCCATAGCAAACTCATCCATGTTGGTCTTCCCCATGAGGACAGCCCCTTGGTCTAAAAGCTTCTGCACCACTGTAGCATTGTAGGGTGGGGTGTAGTCTGTAGCACAAGAAACGGGAGGTTATCATTGGAACATAGAAGACACGGTACCTTTCACCGAGGTTCAAGCGGACCTTTAAGCATCCTGGAAGCACATGTGGTCTTGATATTTTCTGTGCAGAAGTTGTCCTTTACTGCAAAAGGGATTCCATCCAGAGGACCTTTGGGGGCGCCTGAAGACCAAAAAGGAGATCAGTAACACCCACGACTCTGGAGCCCAGAATGTTTCAAGTACATTGACAACAAAGTATTTTAAGATTTAGCAGCATTCATTCAAAGATGAAGAATTATTTTGTTTTATAATCAAGTTGAATGTATTATTGGTTTAATATCACTCTATAACCATAATTTGTTAGTTTTTTATCTTCTATATTTTTTACACGAAAATGGTCCTGTGGTCCGCTACAGTGGACATGCTGTGAAATTAAAAATAATTTTCCAAAAGTCTAAATTGTGAGATGTATTTTTTTTTAAACTCTAAATAGGTAGGAAATCACAAAAAAAAACCTGAATTTGGAAGACACTATTTCCCCTCAGTTCCCAACTATAAGACATACAACTATATAATACCATGTCTCTCGTTATGCAGACAACCAGATATAACGTTTTTAAAACTGTCGCCAGACAATAAGTTTTAGCTCATGTCAGTTAGGGAGCAAAAGTATCAGAAAATATATTTTTTCCACCTAAGATAGTTATGAATTGACAGCGCAAACACGTCCGACACGCGGGGTGACTGCACTCAACAAACACGGAGAACTGAACAGTCTAACCTCCTCCTCGTCAGGCCGAGCACTTATCTGAAGAGACATCGAGTATTTACAGCGATACATTCGGCACACATGAAGTGAGCGGAACACGTGGCAGCCAGTGTGATGGATATGGCTCGGGGGCGCGCTGCGCCGCGCGCTGCCTCACAGACACCACACCACTGGACACTGTGCGCGCGCTCCGGCCGGAGCTCCACAGGACATCTGCGCCGCCGGAGGAACGACTCGCGGACAGGTATGCTGCCGGGGAAGCTCCCTCAGCTTCTAAGTTCATGTAGAAACAGGGAAATAAGAACATCTCGCCGCGGCCGTTGACATTGTTTGTCTTAAGTACTATTTCGCGCAAGATTTTCGGATTATTTGGTCCAGCAATGTCCTTGTAAACGTCTGTTTTATTTCACTTTACTCTTTACCTTTGCATGTCCCGCCATGGATTCTTTGTTTTCCTTCTTCTTTTTTTGGCAGTCTAAAGCGCTGCCAACTTTTCCTGCTGCAGAAACAGGACAAATCTGATCTTGGTTTGCCTTTTCACTGCCATTTGAAGCAGTGACGCAACATACAAGTGAGACAGCGGGTGTTGATGACTGTTGACGGCTTCCAAGTCCATGATTTGTAGGCCGATGTACAATTTTGGCCATGCTTGATGTCATAGAAACACTGATGCTGCACCAATATTATAACTTGATGCCACCCGTTTTGTGATTTGAGTCATTGGCAGCCTATACGTTCAGTTTAAGGAGCCACTTGTTCTCATGTTAAGGCTGGTTTCTGTTTCATTTGGAGCAGACACACCAGATCTGCTTCAAGAGGTGATTGTGTCATTTCACATAGGTCAACGTCTTTGAGCAAATCTGCATTTTCTGTGAATTCAGCAAACTCGTGGAACGCTCTTCCATCACACATACGCACAAAAAACACGTACAAAACATTCAAACATACCTTAAGGATCAGGTGTGCAAACATGAATGAACTGTCTGTCCTGCCTGCTTATTTTGTGTATATGTGCATCAGTGTTGATGTGCCTCCAGTGTTTTATATGTGCTTATACTGTAGACTTTTCTTTTGCTTTGATGTGAATTAGTTTTGTTTATACGTTACTGTCTATCGATGAATCTTAGTTGCATTATGTTATTGGAAATTTAGTAATTTCATACCATTAAAAAATCTGGCCATGGAACAGCTGATGAAAATTAGCCTCTCGAACACTGGCTCACTTATCGTTTTACTGTTGATTAGTGTGCATTGTCCCTGCAAAATAAACAAACAAATAAGAAAAATAAAATAATTTGTATACATCCCAAATAAAAAAGCTGAATTATGTTGTTCATTGCATGCAAATGAATTGTGCAGAGCACTGCCATGATGTGTGACGTGTAACTTGTGACACAAACAAACATGTGACCATATATAGTTTAATGCCGGATAGAAACCTTTGTTATCTGTAAATATACAGCAACTGATGCTGTATCCGTTCCATGACACGGTGCCAGAGGAACTCAGATGCAACTTGATGCTTGGCGGCTCATCGTGAGGCCCATCGCTGGGCTCAGATGACAAGCAAGAAAGTGTGAGCTATTCTAACTCCAGTGTCTTTTGTGTGCAGCCAACGGAGCGTCTGGACTCTGGAGGGTTCTCGTCAGGAAAAGCTGAATGGCATCAATCAAGATGTCCGGACGGGTCCTGCACCCGCGCCGCCCCGGCGACTGCTTTATTAACGTCAACGTCGGCGGTTTCAAACAGCGGATGGAGTGCGATGCCCTGAAGCGGTTCCCGCAGACGCGTCTGGGTCGCCTCCTGGGTTGCAGCTCCGACGAGGCAGTCCTGGAGCTCTGCGATGACTTCAGTCCCTCTGAAATGGAGTACTATTTCGACCGCAGTCCGCGTTTCTTCATCTACGTTCTCAACTTTTACCTCACAGGCAAAATCCACCTGGCGGACGGGTTGTGCGTGGTCTCATTTTCTCAAGAGATTGAGTACTGGGGCATCAAGGAGCGCCACTTGGACTTCTGCTGCAGCAACAAGTTCCACGAACTGATGAAGCTCGCCGAGGACAAGTGCACGGATCAGGGGAGCGGTGAACTACAGCCCCACAGCTGGGACTCGTCTACGGAGGAGCTGGTGTCTTCGGGGAAAGACGTAGACCTGTTTGAAGGCTCCTGGTGTGCGACCGTCCGCAGGAACATCTGGATTCGACTTGAGGATCCAGGCTACTCCACTTCCGCCAAAGTGATGGCTGTAGCCTCCCTAAGCGTGGTCATGGTCTCTATTGTGGCCATGTGCGTCCACAGCATGCCGGACTACCATCAAGTGGATCTCCACGAAAAGGAGATTGAAAACCCAGTGCTGACTTTCTTCGAGATGGTCTGTGTTCTGTACTTCTCCGCCGAGTTTATTCTCCGTCTGGCGGTTGCGCCTTCAGCCAGGACGTTCTTGTGCGGCCCCCTCAACACGATCGACTTATTGTCGATCGTGCCCTTCTATGTCACTTTAGCCTGTGATGTAACGGACGAAGGGGAGAACACAGACCTGGAGAACGTCGGCAAAGTGGTGCAGATCTTGAGGTTGATGCGAGTGTTTCGCATCCTAAAGCTGGCTCGCCACTCGGCTGGCCTCCGCTCTCTGGGCGCCACGCTGCGCCACGGCTCCAGCGAGGTGGGGCAGCTGGTGCTTTTCCTGTCCGTGGGCATTTCCATGTTTTCCGCTCTCATTTACTTTGTGGAGAAAGAATCTCAAGATTCGGAGCTGCAGACGATGCCTATTGGCTGGTGGTGGGCCACCATTAGCATGACTACAGTGGGCTACGGGGACACCTACCCCATCACGCTGGCTGGGAAGCTGATAGGAACCCTGTGCATCCTCTGTGGGCTGCTCATGGTGGCTCTGCCCGTTACAAACATCTTCAATAAATTCTCCGCATTCTATGAGAGGCAAAGACATATAGATCTCAGACGAAGCAATAACTGAACCCTCTCCAGCGGGTACAGGAGGATTACGAAGAGTTCCAGCATGCAATGTCGAAACGTTTAACCCCACACACTCCTTCATCCCCCACATCATGTGAGAAGTTGTGGCAGCCAGGTGTCAGTGCACCTCTCTGACTACTGGTGGCAAGTCTCTGACTAGTCGGGGCACTTCTCTGACAACAACTCGCACTGGCAGTTCGTGGCACCTACCAACACCTAACTACATTCAAGGAGAGGACAAGTGGAGATTTTATCCAACTTGTATTTTTTTTTTTAAAGTGGCCGAAATGAGTTTCCTCTGTAGGGTGATCGGCTCAGCCTTAATGCTGTGTTCATACCAAACGCGACGCGAATTATTCGCGTGAGTAGATTACATGCAAAGTCAATGTCCTGTTTATATTCAAGGGTTTAAGATCTACGTGTAGAAAAAAGTGTATCCTCCAGTTAATTAGAATCTATATAGTTGTGCGGTTATAATCGCTGTCAACCTCAAGAGAGGTGTGCATGTTCAGGTTTACCTGGTGGAAAGTAAAGTCTCATAATAACAGCATGACATGATATGGTCAAATAAAAAATCATACATCATACATATTATGGTATATATATATATATATATTATGAAGTGAAATGTAGTAGTGGCAAAACAATATTCAGTATAGTATAGCAGTATTGCATATTGTAAGAATTAAGTCTACAAAAAAACTATCTATCTATTTGTACATTAAGGCATTGACAAAAGAAAAAAAAGCGCAGCTCCTCCATTCTATGATCATAAAACTGATTTACGGCAGCTGACCCGTCGTAACAACAATGGGTGTTGCCAGGAAATGTGGCTCCACCCACTCAGCTTGTCAGCATCTCGACGGGTGTAAAGCAGGGTATGCTTAAGGGCGGGGCCACCTTGTGATTGACAGGTCGCTACCACAGCGTTGTCCAGTCTGTGAGTTGTCTGTGTTTTAATCTTTCATCTTTAACCCTTTCACAGTGTGTTTACGCTTCATGAAAGTTAACCGTAACATTTGTGTTTGACTAAAAACTCCTGCTGTAGCTCCACCCTCCTCCCGCTTCCTAAAATCCAAAATGGCAACAGCCGAAATACCAAACTCGAGGCTTCAAAGCGGCAGTCCACGAACCCATGGTTGAAGACTTGGTGACTACGTCCACTTCTGATGGGCGGTCCAGATCAAGATCTATACCGCTCTCACGTCTGTACAGCAAATATGTAGCGAGCACCAGCTGCCGGTTACTTTAGTCCAAGCTTTTTAAAGAATGGAAACAGAGCAACACGGCCAAGCGTCTGTAATCAGATTATATTTCATCCTTGTTTGTGTTGACTATGCAAGCAAACCTTCAATCGTCCTGCGGTCTGATGCTCTCGCCGCATAACAGCCTCATCAGCAGTACGTACGCATGTGTGTCATATCCCAGTTATCTCCTCCACAGATAAGAATGTGCTGATCAATAAGAACAGACCAAATTTCAGAGTTGCCCTCCATAAGGAGGCCGACAGAAACTCAACCCAATGGATTTCAATATAAACCGTGGCCTCTGCGATAGTCAGATCAGCTGATGACTTCAACATTTGTGGTATTTTGCAGCCGTCAGATGTCAGAGAATTGCTAAGTAGCTTGTGGCTTCGGCCCTTAAATAAACCTCCCTGTCAGCACTCAGGGGTATGGTCACCTTTTTCCTCCCTGGACGCCTCCTGCGTCCTTCCTTTAAGCTCAAAGTCACACAGTATCACACTACGATGTAGTTGCTTTAGCGTTTATACGTGAACGCCCCGTCAGCAATATGTGTGGCGTTCTCCGTGGTGAAGGACACAGGAACATGTTGTTGGTACTGCGCTGACCCCCACGAGGTGATGAAACGTGGAGGCATACAGTGGTGACATGCACCAAACAAAACTGGAAAAAATGGGTTTTCTACAAGAATTCCAGCCGGGAGATATAATCCCTCCAGCGTGTCCTTGGTCTTCCTCGGGGTCTCCTACCAGTTGGTAACTGATATACAAATGAATATTTAAAAAAGTATCTCTGGGGTTCTAGTGCAGTCACAGATATCCGGGACAAAGACTCTTGTTTCCGTGCGCTTCTCTTCTCATCGTTTACGGTCCGATTAGCAACCTGAGACACGAGACTGCCGTTGGAGTTGAGGGACGATGCGTACGGCCGGATTGTTTTCAAGCATTCGGTTTGCGAGCTAATTTTAGACCGATGAAAAGTATTCAATTCAATTCAATTTATTTTATATAGCCCAACATCACAAATACAAGTTTGCCTCGGAGGGCTTTACAATCTGTACACATGACATCCTGTCCCGGGACGTCACATCGGATCAGGAAAAACTCCCCCAATAAAGATAGTAAAAACCCTTTCACAGGGAAAAAAAGGGAAGAAACCTGAGGGAGAGCAACAGAGGAGGAGACCTCTCCCCGGATGGACAGAAGCAATAGATGTCATGTGACCAGGATGAATAACGTTTCCCAAATAAATTTCCCAGTTTTCTCATTTCCCTGTCAAATGATTCAATAGAAAGCTGGTTTCAGGTTTACAGTGTCTGATGGTCCTTCTGAACCACCAAAGACAAAAACTGTATACTATACTAAAAACCATACTATGACTTTGTGACATATTATACTTTTTTTATAATTATGTCGGACATACAGTACATGCTCGAGAACCAGATTGAGAACCAGTTTTCTGGAGGATGGAGACACACAAAAAACATTCAACTAATACAAATGATGTAATTTGACTGTTGCAGTTTCCGGCTGTGTAAAGACGTGTTTTTCAGGTCCACCTCACCGCAATGTCCTCGTCTCACCCAACTCCTCGTGTCCCGAAGGCCAGCAACAAAGAACCACGAGCTCCTTCAATAGGCTGAAGTTCAGCTTCAGGACATCAGGGGCGATGAGCTGCACGCCACATCCTGTAATTTCATGAATTTTAAAGGCGTTTGTGAAGAAGCTAAAGAGGCTATCGAATTTTCAATAATGTGTATGCTAAATGCTAAGAATGATCCTCCCTCAGAGCTTCAGCACAGAGAAGCTGTTGTCTGTATAACGTCCCTCTTCTCTCCAGAAGCCATCCATTGAGGCTGCATATCTAAAAGGGTTAGACAAATAAAAAGCACCTGTCTTAACATGCAACACATGTGACAGTTCAAGTTAAAATAATGGAATGTATAGTTATATTTATAGTTAGCATTGACACTGGAAAGTGTGCTCCAGAATAAAGTAAACTACATCCTGTTTTACATGGTGGTGGCCTGCACCGAAGATTTAGTGTTGCAATCTGCCAAAATATCAAAGAAGAAGAAGAAGAAGAAGAAGAAGAAGAAGAAGAAGAAGAAGAAGAAAAAGTAGAAGAAGAAGAAGAAGAACGTGCCCACGGATCCGGTTCACACCAGTCCCTTCTGCAACCGTTCATACCATAAAACACTCAAATCAATAAGGTCATCAGAATTTCAAGTTGCATTCATTTAAAGTTGAACCGTCAGTCAAAACAACCTTGGTGCATGAAATATGAATAGTTCATTTAATTACCATTTATTTGTGCCAGGTGAAGTGTAGTATGAGTACTGCATGCTGTTATGATGCAGATAGTGGCGTTAGTGGCTTAAAGGTATAGAGATTGATTTGTGTGCTGAAATAAAGAATGAAAAAAGGATGAGAAAAAAGTGTTGATCAAAGTCATATTAGAACCTAACGTCAGGTTAAAGAGAGTATACAAATAAGTGAAAGACGTCAGTAAATACATAAATAAAAATTCTAGTAATCACATTACTCTATCAATACTGGATTAGAAACCTTAAAAAAAAGTATATTTCTCTAACATAAAGGCAAAAACAACAGGTTCTTTACAAACTTATTTATTTTATTTTGAAAGTTTTCACCGGAAGTGTCGGTGGTCCTGTTGATGCCTGTCACGCGTGTATATTCGTGTTCAGTGGTAAGAAGGCGCAATCACACGTCAGTAGATTTACTGTAAAAACATGGTGTATTATAAGTCAAATATAATTATACTTCAGGTATAACTACATGACTGTGCTGTACAATGTTCCGTGATTGTCGTTCCTGGGGTTGTAATTCTCCTCTGTGACCACACGAGGGAAGTGCAAGCCCATTTTTAAAAGACACTTTCGTTGTCTCCTCTTTCAGAGTAAAACAACTCAAATATACGGCGTTGATTTGAATAATATGCTGTCCGCAGATAAGATGTGGAGATATATAAAACAAAACGTTCACGATGAAATTATTATTATTATTATTATGTTTCATCAGGATCAATTTGTTGCCAGCAGGCTCCAGATAAAAAATTGGTAAATTAATATATATATATATATACATATATATATATATTTAAAATAAAATATTTTGAATGATAAATATATATATTTACATATCTATATGAATATATCTTAATATTGTTCTTAATATCTTATTCAAATGTTTAAGCCTTAACTTTTAAGTTATTGTAATTCTGTGTGGAAGGAGGACCTAGCAAAGTAAGTTTAAATGTTAAATGTGCTTATGGCAAGAAAAATGTCTTGAATTTTGAATGGTTATATGAGTATTATGTCCTATACTGTCAAAATAATAATTATGTAAAAACAATTTAAAAGAATCTCCAGAATACACTATGAGAAGGCAGCATGTTAAATAATAAATTAATAATATCAATATTATTTACATTGTTGACAATATTACCATGTTCTGTGTGACGACTCTTCGATGTTTCATAGAGGCAATCAGGCTCTGAATGAATCCTGAAATGATAGTTGTTGCTTTTTTTTGTCTTAGCCTTTTCCTTTGTCTTTTTGGTTTACTCCACTTGATGTGCTGCTTTAGCTTGTCTTCAGTGTCAGATACTCTTTCCTCTTCCGGACTGATCAGAACGATTGATAAACAGGGTGGTGGTGTAGTGAGTGCATCCCAATGAACAAAATAGCACAACGTCGGGTTGAAAAGTAATTTTTTTGTTGATTTTATTATTATTCATTTAAATTAACAAACACTGCTATACATATTGCTGTTTTTTTTAATTAATTTTGAATCATTTTGAACAGTTAAAGCATTTGGAAAAGAAGTAATAGTAGTTGAAAACAGGCGACAGACAGTAGATGACATGTACAGCAGAAGATCTACAGTCAATGGCTTTCCTATGTGTGTCGAGGGGCTGCAGAATATTTCAACGTACAGACATATCAGACTTGCCCACAGTAATGTTTTTGGTTACTCTTTATGTTGTCATACAGGATCAGAGACCCCCCCCCCCCCCCTCCCCCCCAGGTTGCATCCACACAACATCATCAGAAGAGAAACAGCCGGCGCGTTCTTCCCAAAGTAGCAGCAGCTTGTATTGAATTGCAAAGTCCGTTTTTTCTGCATCCGGCACAACCAAACGTCTTCCAACCACAACGTGTTCTCCTCTATCGACAGAAAAAGGTTTCGAGCGAAGACGACAACCCCTCTGTCTAAAACCCCTGACGTTAGGAATGTTTGAAGTGAACAAAAAAACAGTCCCAAACATCGCTGTTGTGTCCCTCTCAGTGCACAGTATTGAAAACCCTCATCCCTTTAAAGATACACACACATGTAAAAACGACGGAAAAAAAGAAGTGCTTCTTAGAACTTCAGAGATATTACATCTTCACGAGGTGTCCCCTCTTTCATCTCAGGCCAGCTGTTTCAAAAAATTTAAAATAAAGAGTCCCTTTCTTTTGTCAGAAAGTGACCAGCGTCTGGCCCCACGACAGAGTACCTCCATGTTGGCGTACGTTCACACACCCGTAAAAAAATCAGCTTGTCTGACTTGGATTTAAACATCATTGACTGTCTGCTTTACTAAAAGTGACAGATGTACAAACACAGTATAAACAGGGTTGACATCATTGGCAGCTGGAGACGGTCTAGACCACAGTGGCTTTTTTTCTTCTTTTCTTTTTTCTCCAAATTTTAGCAAAATCCCCTCCTTTTTACACAAAGACGGACAAATTACAGGATTACACGTGTCAAACAAACCTTTTTTTTAGGCTTTTTGAAACCCGCCCTGTCAGACCGTGCGAGACACAGACAAAGAAGGTCGTGATCCGGTGGAGGAGGGTTTTGTTCAACCTTTTGTGTCGTCTGAGCGTAAAAATTCCCCCTCGTGACGCGAGGAGGCGACGACCCTCAGCGTACAGTGCATCGTCGCCGCCTGCAGCACTAGACCGCGCGGCGCTCTTCACCACGGGGTTCTACTACACATGAGAGATCTCCCTGACATCAATGTAAATCACATACACTTTGTCATAAACAGGTTGTAAAAGTTCATGTACAGAATCACTGAGGAAAAGCACACCGATACTACTGTAAAGTCAAGCCGCTATGGCAAAAATAGAAGGTTAGAGTATTGAGGAACTAGTCATTGATTGGCTCGTAATCCTTTGCAACACTGAGGAGGCTCGGGCGCCACGCAGGCGACCCCTTTGCTTTTCTACAGGCGGATTAAGGAGAGGACGAGGTCTCAACAAAACACTTCTTAAAATGTAATCAGCACAGGCCGTAAACACGATTAAAGAGATGGAAACAGCGTCAGAGATGTGTTCACACTGCTGGTAGCGATTCCTGAATCGAGGTTAGGAACTCTCAGTGGAAGAGGAGACGAGTCTCCTCCTCAGAAACCCCCCGCAGAACGCCGACCTCGTTTAGTGATTTATTGATTCGTCTTGGCGGAGTGCAAGTGTCGGCCACATGGCTTTTGAAACATTGGCAAAAATATATATATATTAACGCGCTCTCTGGTTGCGGTCGCACCGACTCACAGTTGCCAGATTGCGCCGTGTTTCTCTTCAGAATTGTCTTCCCAGTAAACAAGTTGATACTCTGGAGTTGAAATGGCGAAGGGAGGACACTTTTTTTTTTTTAGCACACTGAAGCAGAACAAGAAGAAACACGCGGCGTAGCCCTTGTGGGTCTCCCTGCAGGGGGTGGGGGGCTTGGTCTGGACTTTTGAATGTGCTCTTGGGTCTCTAAAAGGGGAGGCGCGTTGATCCCCACGCTCGCCGTCAGCCACAGTGTTTGTTTCTCAGCCGAGCGCGGCCCTCCCTCAGAGCGCCAGCAGGGTGGGCGAGTTGAGGGAGTCTGAGGACTGGTCCCCGCTGCTGCTGCTGCGCCGGTGGGCCTTGGAGCAGGACTCGGAGGAGGGCGAGGGGCTCTCGGGCTCCAGCATGCTCGGGTAGGTGAATATGAGGCTCGGGGCGTTGGGCGTGGCGGCCGGAGTGGACGCCGCCACCACCGGCGTGTTCAGGCTGTCCCCATCCGTGCAGTACATCCCGCCGCCGCCCAGGCAGATGGGCTTGATGACGGAGCGCTGGGGCTTGCCCACGTCGTTTCTTTCGTCCGGCTCTTGCTTCACGACGACGTGGTTAATCTGAGGCCGGCTGCCCATGTTGGGGCGCATGGTCAGGGGGAGCGGGGCGCACTGCTGCTGCTGCTGGTGCTGCTGCTGCTGGTGCTGCTGCTGGTGGTGCTGCTGGTGGTGCTGCTGCTGGTGGCGCTCGTCGGTGGGGAGCTTGCACACGGGATTGTGGGCAACCAGCATGAACTCCAGCTTGTCTTTCTCCTTCTGCAGGTTCTCGATCTCCTTCTGCAGGTCCGATTTCTCCTCCTCCAGCTTTTCAGTCTCCTGGAGGGAGAAACAGGAAATAGGGTTGAGCGCTACAGTTTGAGCAGGTTCTTTTTTTGGGGGGTTGCTTTTCATCATTTTGGGGGGCATTTTTGACAGGAAATAAGGGGACAGAGAAATGGAGAACAACGTGGAACAGCCACACGTGAACCGAGCGACGACTTTTACGGTTCAGGGTCAGAACCGAGAAGCAGGACCGATTGAATTTGATCAGAACAAATAGCCAAGAAAGTGACGCCATGGCTGCAAAACAAAGTGAATCATTTCAAGTTTCTCCCAGTCGGGTCCGTCAGATGTGCGACTAATCCAGTATTTCTCTCTAGTGGGGCGCCGAGGTATTACAGGCAGAACTGCAGAATTGATTTACTCACCAAATGTATTGAGAACTTAACATATTACAAAAGTACAAAGTACACAGACATAACACTATGTATAAATAAATACATGGGGAAAGGCCTGTACCTTTGTGTAATGTTTACGTTATGCCGCAATGGCCAAGATTCTTGGTGACTCGCCAAATCCTACCTCAGTGAGATCCACTTTTCTGTTGTCTCCTCTCAAAACTAAATACAGACATTGTTCAACATTGAGCATGAATTGAGAGCGGCCGTATCAAGCCTGTAACCCTGTCTTACAAAGGTTTGGAGAGAAAAGCCGGCTCATTGCAGCCACTAATACTGAAAAAACTTGATGGCTCACACATATTTGTTGTTTTGAGAAGATATGCAGTGTAAAAACTCAGTTAAACTCTTTATTGCCAAATATTTTAACTTGTTTTCTTTATTCTTCTTCTTTATTGTTATGATATTGAACATATATTCAGTGCAAAACAGGTTAAATGAAGCCACAATAAGATAGTTTTTTGCCAAATATTAGGGTTTTTTTGCACAGATACATATATATGTATTTATTTGCATTGTTCTAACAAAGTGATAGCACATTGTGTTTGTTTTTGTCTGATGGATCAATCTGGTTTACTTGAAAGTGATTGCAATTGTTTTTTATCCTGTCATCAGATGGATTCACAAAAGGATGCTATTGCAATAACATTTCAGCATGGACCATTTTGTGACAATTTTGTTGGAGCACGAATATTTTGGGGAGTGACAGAAAAAGTTTGAGAACCACTGGACTAATCCCCCAAGACGCCAAAAGAGGGCACTGTCCGTCCACTACAGCTCTACTAACCATGGGAAGTGGCACAATCAGGAACTTTTCCTGGGCCATTTGGACTGGACATGAATCTGACTCTGACGGTTTGTGTTTGTGTCTCTGGAGATATGAGATCTGCATCAGGAGCGTGTCATGGAAGTGCACACACTCAGGACAAAAGACCCATAAACACCTCCAGACATCAGGCTGATAAAGAAAAGCTGACATGCTGTCTGAGAACTTTGACTCAGGGCCAAAGGTATGAGGAAGGGGAGGGGCTTAGTGAGGAACTTCAGTCAATCAAAGAGGAGCGGCTAGGAACACTGTTCAAGCGACACTTCCTTATTTGGAATTTTGAAGAAAGAAAAAAAAATGCGTTTAGACGGAAAGGCTTTTTTTTTTCTTTTTCTAGAGGCGGTGGCTGTGTGTGTGTGTTTGCTGATGTGTGTGTGTGTATTCGTGCGTGTGCGTGTGTGTGTGTCTCTATGTGGGATTGTGAGACAAGCAATTGGCCCCTTTTTCACAAAATGTCCTTCATTCACGGAGACAGCTGCCTGAAGCAAATTCCATTCCTGTTTTTTTTTTTTTTTAAAGGCCTGACAAGCTCCACCTCACTGTAATTCGGCTAATTAGTCCGTTTAGATGCTGCAGACAGCCCTACCTCTGTCTGCAGCTGCCCGAGACAAAAAAGCCTTTCATCGCCTGTCATCTCCTCGCTCGGGCCTCGCACTCAGAGAGTCAAACCAGTAATGCAAGGTTGTAAATTTAGGTGTGCTCGAACAGTCTTAAAACAAATAATCTGGACTCCTGCCAGACTTCTGAACCAGTGTGACTTTTTATTCTCCTGCCCTATTTGTTATTCATCTCTAAAATAAATATATGATAACTATACGATAACAACTGGGAGCCTGATTGTTCACTAGCCAGAGGTGCTTTACGCATGAGAGGAAGGTTCAGTGAACCCGACAACACACTCTGATCCGATGCGGCGGCTCCGGTCTGCAGGTTCCCACTCACCCCTTGCAGCATCTCCGTGAGCTCTCGCCTGCGGTTGCGGCATTTGGCGGCGGCCAACTTATTCCTCTCGCGCCTCACCCTCCGCTTCTCCTCTTCCTCCGGGGTGAGCTAAGGGCAAAAGTAGAGAAGGAGCGCAGCCGTAAAACGAGCTGCTCGACAAACACGCGCTCAATCAACACCGAGCAACGTGGAGTATAAACACTGAGCTGGGAGGAGAACACTGATGCCACGTAGAATGTATTGGCATGATAAGATAAACTCATGTTTCATGATTTTGGAGGAACATGCGATACTGTGTGTTCAGGGTGAACACACTTCAAATGTCTTAGAGATAAAGATTAAAAGAAACCAGCATCCAGCTATTGAAAAAAAAAAGAAAAAGAGGCCTTATTTTGCTGTTTTCCCCCCTCACCTGTTCGTCCCTCTTGCGGCGGCCCCTGGCGTCCCCGATGGAGCGGATGACCCCGGGCCGAGCCAGCGTGTTGTGGCCCAGCAACCCCGAGCCGTTGGGCAGGTGGTGGCCGTACGGGTGGGAGCGGGAGTACGGGTTGGACATGGAGGTGATGACGGTGGGCTGCACCATCCACTGCAGGTCTTGGCTGGTCGTGATTGCATTTATGGTGGGGATGAAGGCACTGTTGGAGCCGGGCATGTCGACCCTGTACTTCTGGAAGAGAGGGGGACAAGAGAGAGGCGGGATAAGAGGGAACGCATCGGAGGGGAAACGTTGGTGCAGCATCCGCAGAGCATCTTCAGTTTCTGTCCACACACACCACCACCCACCATTATCACATTCACACACTTTCCACAGTACGAGCTTATAGTAATGATTCAATCCAACATGTTTGTAACCCCTGGAGTGGAACAGTGACACATGCTGTGAATCACACAGAGAAAGCCCAAGGTGTCCAGAGCATCTCACTTTACTACAATAACCATGAGACAGAGCACTGGAGTGCTACACATCTGGACCGGCATGAGGATGAATACACATATTACATGCTGGATGGATATAATGTGGTGGTACGGCGGCACAGATTTATTATATTATAAGGACTTGAGAGATTTGTTTTTCTGAGATGCAAAATGATAAGTGACAATCAATTTATAATTTTAATATTGGAATTAACAATTACTTATTTAAAGCAAAAGGATGCCTTCGCCCTCAGTTGTGGGTAGAGAGCCGTGATGCAGGATCTATGTTTCTGGTCTCAAGGAAAAAGATTAAATTATGGATCAAATCCAAAGATTTTAAAAGTATACGAATCTGCATGATTGTGGGAACTTACTCTAAAAACGATATCGGTATGAGAATATGTGTGGTCAGTATTACGTCCACAAGCAGACAGTGTGCGTAAATTACGCACGTCCTCACATCGCCGTTATTCCCGACTTTCCGTCGGATATCCCGACAGTCTATTGGAACTTTGTTTATTCTGGTGGTGAGTCATTGTGTATGGGATTTGTTAAGCACATGGGAAACGCGAGCAGTTCCAGTAAGAAGGGGGGGGGGGGGGGGGGGGGGGGCATGGCATGATCAGACAGACAGAATTATGTGAGCGGAATTCACATACTTATAAACAACCAATGGAGTATAAAAATCACACACAAAAAACAATCTGTTGAGTTATTACGCTAAATATAGGGGATTCCCAGTTTGGGTGATAGAACTTTTAAATATATTGTTCTAATTAAAACATGGAGAACATGCTCCGCTTTGATATGTCTCAACACAGTCGTGTTCCAGCCCGCCGTAATGGGAACCAGCCCGACAGTGTGATTACAGGGAGCCTCAGCAATGAGAGCTACGGGCCAACAGTTTACCGTAATGTTGCGTGAGCTCTGACGACGCTGTTCCACAGAAGTGCACTAAACCGATTTAACTGCGCGCTAACAACATGCCTCTTCCTTATGATTTACATCCCATCATTAGAGAGAGTATGGACACGGCGTCCTCACAGCGGCACACCTACCGCCGCCGCGGGTCCAGGAGAAGGTGTGAGACCCGATGACACCGAGGAGATGATTGCAGGGTGTTTCAAAGGAGCGCGCACGACGTGCTGCGTGTGCAATTTTTTGGGGATAATTTTCTCGGTAAGGAAATACGGGTTATTTGGAAGGGGGAGTGGGGGGGAGGTTTTTGAGCACGCGTTTCCTGCTGGAAGAAATGTGCCATGTGTAGCGCGAGACCCGTCGAAGAAAATGGGACCACAATCTGATCCGTGGTCGTGTCACTTCTGATAGTCCAACCTGAACTGAATTTATGTCATATTTTGCAACAGCATATAAGGTCTTTGGCGCGCTCCAGAAATGCAATATCTGGTGGCCAAGACCGACACATCCTGGCGATGTGTCCCTGTGAAGCAGCGCGCGCCTGTTGCGTTCTCCCAACTGGCGCACTGGGTAAATAAATAACTCAATACATGACATGTACTGTGCATTATTGCCCCTATAATGCGCGTAAACCCGTCCCCACGGTGCTGTTACACGCGCACAGACCCCACGAATATTACAGTTTTACGCACGGACTGGAGAGATGAGCGCGACAACATATCAGAGACATCTGGAAATCAGGCAAATAAAAAAAAACATGTCACCGCATCACATGTCACCGTGTCCCATTTCTCCTGCACACCATCAGCAACACATGTGAGAGTAGCCTGTAGCTTTTTAAAGTTTGGTTTCACCATAAGAAAGCGCAATGTGCGGTTTCATTTTCATGTGCAAAATCACCACCGATTCGCCATTTACCGCGCACGCACGCACGCACGTACGTTTCACATTCGACACATCACACCGACGGTGTTTAGACAACCTGTGACATAATTAAAATAGAATGATCAACACATATTTGTGAGCAGGTCGAGTCCCGCATCTGTTGAGTCATCGATAGGATCCGTGTCATCGGGTTCACCCCTCCCCAAAGCTAGAATGTTTTCATAAAATATATTAACTGCACAAAATCAACCTGTACGATGAACGACGTGCACGTGTCCGATGTTGCGCACTTGGCATCGACGTGATTATGGTGTTATTCATATTGATGTCGCGGCGTTACCTGATAGCTTGAGGTAGAGACCGGACTTCCGATCGTGCTGCTGCCGCTCGTGAAGGACTCTGGCTGGGCCGGAGAGGTGCTGCTGCCGCGGGACGAGGTGTCGTAGTTCCCGGAGTAGTCCTGGTACATGGTCCAGGGGAAAGAGGGGACTTCTTTAAGATCTGAAGCCTCCGCCCCCTCTTTTTATTTTTTTAAATCCTCGCAGTTCAAAAAAGGCACCAAGAGAAAGATTTTTTTTTTTTTTAAATCCTCTGAGCTCGAGTTAATTCGGGATATCCAGAGAAGAGTTGAAGACGAAGTGCAACACGCTCCCGTGAACTCAACTACAGCATCGCACAAATGTCGCCACTTTCGAATGAATATTGTCTTCCTGCTCGTGAAGGCTATTTCTTATTGTGCTTCTTCTTTCTTTATGACGCTTGAGCCGCAGGTAAGACCTTCACTGCGCTATGGTGGATCCTCTCAGGTGCGCAAACTTCAGCCTAAAGTCAGCCGCACACCTTCCGCAGGCGGACCCGGTGGAGACGCGCAGGTACAGAGTGACGCACGCAGGTGAACGCTCGCTTACTGCCGGCTAATCTTCTGCTGTCTCCTGGTCCTCTTCTCTCTATCTGAGCTCTCCGCTGCTCACGGAACACTTCGAACTTTTTTTTTTTTTTTTTCTCGCTCTCTTTTCCTTTCTTTTTTTTTTTCCTTTCTGAACCACACTTCCTAGAGATGACTCACTTCAATGGCACTATGAAGAAACTGCAACGGCTTTTCAACACCAACGAAACGGCCCACGTCACGGCTTGGGCGTTGCAACTTCTTCTACAGGGGGAGGGGTTGCGCTCTGGATAAGGCAACGCAACCGAGAGATCCGCCGCGACCGTCCGTCGCCCAGCGGACACCGGAGACACCGCCGACCCGCAGGCGGGACCGTCAAAGCAGCCCAGATGCACGCGGACGGGTTTATTTTGTGATGCGAACATCAGCGCCCGCAGTGGAGTTCACAGGTCGGTCTGACTTGTCTCGGTCCATTGACGCATGTTTCCTAAAATGGGCAGTTGCGTCAGAGCGCGCGTGTGGGTTTCCTTGGTAAAGAGGAGCGTCAGACACGGGAGGGATTCCCTCCCCTCGCCGCGCGGCACTCCGGACTCTGAGCTCTCGGCGCGCGGGTCCCGGTCCCGTTACTGCTCAGTGCAGGGGGGGGGGTCGAAGATATGAAAGCTTTACGTATATAGATGATGAAGCGCGTCTGAAGCCCGCGCCCCCACGTGCACGCGCGCTCAAGTTTCTATATCTTGGAAGGTTTTCTGTGCCAGAACAGCATGCTGGTGTTTCTGTTTCCTCTGTGCGACAACGCACGCGGAGACGCAACTTGGAGAGCGCAAACGGGGACGTCACATGAACCCGCAGCGTCATCCGGTGCACGTTGGGTCCACTTCCCCCGTGGCCCACCGGTCCGGTCTGCACACAGCGGGCGCAGCGCAGCGCAGCGGCTTCAAAGGGACCGTCAGTGAGATGTGGGCTAATTGTGACTCGGACGCAGCTCGTGAACAAGGGCACGGAGCCCAGAATGTGCCACGTTACACGAGATGAAATGGCGTATTAAGCATAATCCAATCTGTCATGGTCCCCATTTTAATCTGTATCACTGGTTATACGATGAGCTCTCTTAAAGAGGGTTTTTTTTTTTCCGTTTGCCGCGCGTGTCTTTGCCAGAAAGAGTCGCTCGACTCAAAAAAAAAAAAAGTAAAAGTTTCAGATGCGGGAGGAAGTTGTGTGGGGAAATAATCTGCAGGGGGTTTTCTGAGGTGACCACTGCGACTGAGTTCATGCGCTTGCTCATAACGCGAACACGTCAATTACACTGCAGCCCTTCCAATATGTCACCCTTTCCGAAGCAAGTGGGTGTCCTCTCTCTCTCTCTCTCTCTCTCTCTTCTCTCTCTCTCTCCCCTTGACCTGTCCCGTGACCCGGAGCTCCCTGCATGTGTGAACGCAGATGTGCAATACATCTCTTTCTTTTATATTAATTAATGATTAGTGTTTGTCATCTGCCAACGACCCAGCTTTTTTGAGAGGGCGGCGGTGTTGCTAAGCGACACAGTTTCCTGCTAAATTGCTGGGGGGGGGGGGGTTGTTGCTAATCTGCAATAGTCCTGCTATAATTAATGCTGTAATATAATTTGAGACGCACCCGTCGGCGTCGATTTGGGGGAAGCAAAGGTATGGCACTGTGACAGGGTCTGTTCCCTTATATGAGGCCAATTTGGGTCTTTTAAGTACATAATGAGATATCATCACGTTATGTGACGCCCGTCAGTCAGACGTCTTTGCTCCAATTTGTCATTAGTTTCACGGGTGTTGATGGTAAAATGACAGACTTATTAAAAAAAAACTACAAAAACAAACAAGTGCCTGCCATCGGGTCACGTGGGCGGGTCCCTCCATCACATCATGAGGTATTACGTCCACTGACTGAGGCAAGAGGCTTAAACTGGCTGTGCGTGGCCGACGCAGACGGGGCCCTAATGCTGCATTCAAGTGCCTGTCTGCAAAATCCGAATGGCAGATTGTAAATTAAGGGCAGTCGAATGCTTTTGCCCGAGGGCGATGACACAAACAGCGAGGCTAAATGGTACAGACTATGCAGCCGCTGCAGCACAAGAACATTTTGTGACGCGATACGGAGGCCTGAAAGAAATCCATTGCATATTATAGAGCAGGTGAAACTATCAAACAGCAACATCTTAACAGTTTATGATGCCTCAAAGTGCTGTCAGCCAGAACGTGCAGAAGCACATTTTGTGCAGAAGTTGGTGTTTAACCGAGAAAATGAGCTTCATTCATTTCTCCGGGTAGCCAGGGGGGAGCCGCTCAAATACATGAGGATTCCCCTGTGAGGGGGTCCTCCAGGGAGTCAGAAGCCTTTACGCAATGCATCCTGGTACATGTAGGCACTACTGCAGGGCTCCTCATGAGGGTTTCAGTTATCTGGGTCAATATAGCACACATTGAGGAATTAATCGCTTTAATCGTGGTGCATTGCACACTGTACTCCACTACATGTCTAAGGTAATACTCATTTATTTTAGTCTACTAGCTTTAGTCACTTTGATGAAGGCCTTACTTAAGCAGTAAGGTACGAGAGGCAGTACTGTATCGTCAATGTCGATACAGTACTGCCTCGAGTACGTTATTGCTTTTATAATACGGTTTTCTGCGACATAAGCTGCCTTTCAGCCCAAAATAGTTGTAGCCACCAAAATGTATCACATTTCAGCAATAGAGACACACACACACACGAGAGAGAGAGTCTGTGATTTACTGACCTGGCCGGTTGGAAGCAGGGTGCCTCGGGAAATTACCGACGGTAATTATCTCTCACTGGAAATCATCACAATTTTGTGATTAGCTATCAAACCCTTTTCATTCCTCATCTTAGTTTCCAGTTTTATGCACTCGCTCCCCGCTAATGAGTCTGCTTGCTCAGAGTGTGACCTGCTCTCCTCCTCCTCGCCCCCATTACTCACGGCTGCTATTCTCATCAAAAGTCATTCCCCCCAAAATATCAAAGTTTGCGCGAAACACGACAACTAACGGTCACGCAAAATCTAGCTGTTATTTTGAGTGCACACTGATATGGAACGCTCTGGTAAATGGCGTACAGTACATTATGGCTCAATACAGTACACCCTGTGACTTACTCTCAACCAATCAGAATGCTTGATTTCATCTACCCGTATTATAAAGGCATATGAAACATGATATGATATACACACTGCATATAAAGTATTAAGTACCACCGCATGAGTATTCTCAGTATCCATGACGATACGAGGGCCATGGGGGCCTGCAAGCAACATAAATAATGGAGGACCGTCCATCTACGTTTGAAAGACTTCTGCTACGGAGGAATGAGCCAAAAGCTGAACGTAAACTGGGCCGAAGAATATTCTACCTCTGTTTTGGTCATTTATGTTGCATTCTACTGCAGAGTGCCATTTGTTTTATTTATTGTCTTGCACATGAAATAAAAAGTGCAAATCTATATACATTATGAAAAAAATAAACTCCCCCTTATTGAGTGACTTTAATGCTAAATAATGATCATTAAACAGCTCAGCAGGACACAGAGGAAGAGATGGTCTGAGTCAGCGAGTACAGAATACACAATAAGCATCGTGTTCCACTTAAAAAAAAAGAAAAGGTGATTATTTTTTGCCCTTGCCTTGCTTTGTGTTCTTCCCTCCCTCGTCACTCACCTGTCATGTTGTAATACCATAACCTGGATAATAGCTCCACCCGATCAGCATGGCTAATCTCACAGCTCAGGTGCTGCTAGCAGGACACACGCAGGCACCAAAGTGCTGACTGCGGGAGCGCAGAGTGGGTTAATGAACACTCAGCGTGACTGACAGCGGGATTTACTGTCGTGCTACAGCGCTCCATAGCGCGCTTAATATACTGTTTATATATTACAGAAGCAGCAATGCTTTCCTGCTCCACGAGGCGGGAAGCGGGGGTCAACCTGCCGGTGAGCAACACAGTGCCGCCCCCAACACGGTCCACAATGGAGTAAACCCATTGCGCTCCTTTGTGCCACCGCCTTGCGCATGTTGGACTTCTTAAATAGAAATCTAATCAGCAGTTTCATCAGGATTCCCACTGTGCAAGAACACGCTTTATAACAAATTAAAAAAAAAGAGGCTGGATGCCAGCCAGCTCCCGTGAATGAAATGAAATCATCCTTCGGTGATTTCATTTACCGGTTGCCTTGGTGACTCCTGTGAAGCAGTCGCAGAGGGATAATTTGATGGCTCTTGACCTCTGGAGGGTGGGATGGCACAGAGAAGAATGGGAATGAGGGCCAATCGCAGCCAGGCAGGCCACCTGTTCACATGCAGTCTTGTGTGCACCAGCACATACACGTCTGACTTGTCAACAACCTCCAGTGGGTGCTTGCCATGAACATGCTGCATTAAGAGAATTGTAGGATCCAATGTTTTGAGCCACACTGTGATGTTTCCCTAGTCTGTCTGTCTGTCTCCTGCAGGACACCCTAATGAGAAGCACCTGGGCCCGGTGCTCTCCGGGAATGAAGCTCCGCCTCTGCGACGACCAGCTATCTCTCTCCTCAGCCGTGCTCCATGTGCGGCCAGCCATATGTATATGGTTTTTAGTATATGATCTCTCCTATGCCTTAAACCTGAATTGAGTAATTCAAAAACACAACACTGAGCGATGACCTTTTATGTTATGTTTGGGAATCAATTGGGAGTCAATGTGCTAAGCTAACCTGCAGGAACTTCTCGTGTAATCATTGAATTATAAAAGACTGATTGATTGATTTTCCAGATATCAATCCAAGGGAAAGTCTAAGACTCTGGACTAGGTATCAAGCTAAAATACATGAAGAGTGTGTTTTATTCTTTTATTTTCATGCTGCCGTCTTGGCCCGGAATCCCAAAAAAAAGAGATAACAAATCTTAATGGAGGGTAAATATTTTTGCATGGATTTCTTTTTTTTTTGCCATTTAATATTTCAGAGACAAATGTGATTTCGAGCAAGCAACCCCTTCACTCTGCTTGGACCGCCAACGGAAAAGGAGAGCAGCGCCGGAATGGCCGCGAGGTGGGAATTAGGGGGTGGAGCATCTTATTAAATGCCATCACGTAGCAACCCAATGTTTTCATGCTTGTGTTGCTGCTGCAGCCGGGAAATAAACCAAGTGACCTCATCTGACTCAACTTCAGCAACAACTTGTTTTCACGTCCTCGTCGGTCCACTCGCTGGCAAACCTTAAAAATACATTTCAGGGGGAGATTGCAGTGAAGCAAGGTGCTTCATTCTGTCATTTGCCCCGCAGCTCTGCTTCATCAAGCGGCCGCAGGAAAACAGCCGAGTGGAGGCCCACGCCATCACCTGTGCCGAGCACACAGTCAGCAGCTTCCAATCAACACACCCCGACACACTCTGACTGTAACTTCTCGAGCGTTAAGGCATCAGTTCCTGATACAATGGAAGGAAGTGCGTCACAGACACGAGACAAAGAAGAATGGAACGCTGCTCGGGTTAAAAACAGCAGAGAGAGAGAGAGAGAAGGGGAAATGTTGGAAGTGTGTGCTGGAAGAAGTGAACAAATAATATGAGAAGAAGAAAAGAGAGCGAGTGGTCGGGGGACTTCTGAGAGATCAGCACAGCCACCTGCAGCTCGCCAGCAAACAGGACCACGGCGTTCCTTCCACCTTTACTGGACTGGAAGAAAACAAAAGTCCCCCTTCCTTCCCAACACACAGTCAATATTAGAAACCAACGAAAGGAACATGTTGGCTGCCTGACCGAAACACATCTGCGCATTGCCTCTTTTTTTTTTGGTTCCTGCGTGCGTGTTGTTTTCCTCGTCGTTGGCATAAAACAAATGGCGTTTGGTGAACAACGCGTCTCAGTGCAGCCCCGCGTGCACACAATGGCACGTTTATCTCACTCCGTCAACAAGGTTGTCAGCGTAATTCATGAGCAACGCTGGTCTGAGAGCCGGCTGAGCGGCTCGGAATGTTAATGCGTTCTGCTTGAGGAGGCTTGGACCCAACTGTAAAGTCTGAAGTTTAAAGAAGAAGCCACCTGTAAAATCTCAAAAAGGCGTAATGTGTGAGGTTGCCATTTCACTGCATTTCCCAGAAATCACCTGTGACACTAAAAGCGTGGGCGTCTGAGCTTCATGGCCTTTCTCAACGTTTCTCCTGGAAGTCTGGAAACACCACTTCACGAGCACCGGGGTGTGAATCTATATATTACTGTCAAGGCAGAAAAAAGTCGATACAGTTTCCTCCACATAGCTAGAGTCTCTTTATCGAGCTGCATGTGCTGCATGGGAAAACTTGACTTGACGTCATGTTGCAGCTCAGGGAGGATTAGCGCTGTTGGCTTGTCTTGACGTGCAATCTTGCATTTCTTGGTTGTGTTAACATACAGAATTCTTTGTTTTCTGCTTTCAGCGGTGCCAACATCTCGCTCTGAGGGCTTATCTCCACTGTGGAATAATACACAGTTTTAGCTCGGTTTATCTGGGTCCTCAGTGGAAGAGCTATTGTGGATTCAGATGGGAGGATATCAGCGTTGTCACTGATGAGCTTTCAGATGGGCCACACTGCTGCCTCTGTGATATCTTACTGCCGTCGTATGTCTCACTTGTATACCTTCCTCACAATGCGAGGTAAGATTAAACAGAAATAAGATCTTCTATCAAGCAGATCCATTCTTTCACCTTACATATTTGTGGCTTAATTGGCACTAGCTTTGTTCATAATGAGACACAAAAGAAGGACATCTGTACAACGCAAAGCCCCATTGGGATGGGAACTAACGTTACAGGAGGAGGAGGGTGACTGTGGTGAAATTACAGGCTGTGGTCTGTAATCGACATGAACATCCGCGACTGAAGAGGATTCCAGTACCGACCTGTAGCTGACATCACAACGGGCCATTTGATAATGGTAGCTGAAAGGTTTAAAGGGGACATGTCATTTCAAAACAAAACACAAACTGTGAAATAAGCCAAGCCATCTCTTCGTGCGAGTGTCTCCACTCCAGGCTTGAGAACTACCTTTGCAAAGGTGCAACATGTTTTTCCCACGAGCCAATCAGAGCAGACTGGATTTATTTTCGGGAGGTGGTCTTAAAGAGACAGGCGCTAACCTGGAGCGTTTCAAAAAAAGAGGGTGAATACCGACACAAAACAATGTCTTTTGACGATGCAAACATGTATAAACCCCAAATAAGTGTGGATATGTATATATGTGAACCAGAAAATCTCTCCTTTAAGGGATCAGCTGAGTTATTACAATCCATCCTCTGTGGACCCTGAATGTCTGTACAAAAAAAACTTGTGGCAATCCATCTAACCGTCAATCTGACCCTACATCCACGCTGCTAGTGCGGCCAAAAAGCAAAGGGTCAACCCACATTCACGACGCCTTAAGTCAGCCTAAGAGGACTTTTCCCACGTAGACTGACACTTCAAAAGCTGCTCAATACGGAATTCAAAGCAGATCTACGATTGAGGGATTGCCTCCAACCGGCTGAGCTAACGGTGCTAACAGCTCAAACAACAAAAACAGCGCAGAGCCTGGGAGGTTAGTGGAGGAGGGGTGGGAGGGAGTGGCCGGTGGTAATCGGAGCAAAATAGAGAAACACACAGAAGGAAAGCGACATCCTTCTCTGACATTAATCCTTTTATTTACAATTAAAAGAAAGAACGTTTGCTGCTCTATCAATGCTCTGAATATCAAATGTAGTCCCTTTGTTACAAAGTTCTGCTAAATGTATGAGAGAAATCCACTTGTGGGAAAAGAAAGAAGGTGGTATGTTGGTTTTCCAGTCTGTGAGAATCAGTATCTCGGCTAATAGCCAACGTTTCACATCATCAAAGCTGAAAAGAGGAGTAATCCTCAGGGCATCTAAAAATAACCAAGTCTTTGTGGACGAAAATAATTTCAATATTATAATATTTTACAACTGGAAAATATTGTGCACTTTTAAAAAAACATGCAACATATGGATGCCTCTGATGAAAATGAAAGATAACTATGGTGTAACGTGACCTTTGGACCTCCGCATCGTTTTAAACGGCATTAAGCTACCTGGTGTTTACCGGAGACTGGGTCCAGGTACACCTTTGCATAGAGTCTGTGACATCACCAATGGCTTTTGAAACTCGCTGCCATGTTATCAGTTGCGGGGTGGAGCCTGAGTTGAGCCGAGGATGGACGAGTTAGTAGCGACCACTGCTGCCGGACTCTTTCAGCCTTATTATCCTCTCAATGAAAACAACACAGAGAAAGACTAACATTAATGACGGTATGGGTTTGAACGCTGACGTCGTGTGGTTGAACACACGTCATTGATTAAACAGAAATGAGAGTTGGGGGGTGGGGGGGTGGGGGGGGTGGGGGGGTGGCGGTTGATCTTCTTCCTGGGGTCGACTCCTCTGGTGCGTCCATTCCTTCTGGCTCGATGGAGGCTTAATGCGAGTGTGGAAAAGTGGAAAATGTAATTAGGCTGCCAAGGGGCGTTTGTGTCACTTGGCATGAGCCACCGCCCACCCCCACCGCCCCACCCCACCCCCAACACACACTCTCCCTCACCCTTTGCTCTTATCTCATTTGCTGCAACAACCGCGCCGTTTGCGCCTCTTTTTGTATTTTTACCCACAATCCCGCGGGACATGACCCACTGGTCCAAAGGAGCAGATAGAAGTCAACAGTTTACAGCTGCACGAGGTCGTGAAGCGAGCGAGACCCGATTGTGCTGGAGCTGCCACTGATGTGTGGTTAGGCTGAGGACATGCAACCACACATCGGCTGCCATTTTTATCTCGTGTGACATTAAAACAGACACACATGCATCGGCGTGGAAAGGATGCGACCAGATTCTGTAAGAACAAGAGGCCAAGATGAGGTTTTGTATCTGCTATTCTATCGCTTATTGAACCACAGCCTTGAATTGTTCTTTTTTCAAGAAGGTTTTGAATTGGCTGTATTCTCTTTACTGTGCCTTGTGTGCTGGCTCAGTCAAGAAGTTTCCCTGCACTCGTCAACTTCCAATGCATGGATATTTATTTTTAAGGGGGGGGTGAAGGAGTCTTGTCACATTACATGTACCTGTCTGTGCGCGTCTTCACTCGCAGCTGTCATCTCACCTGACAGGTCTATCAGTGTCCACGGCTGATCAGAACGCGTCCCTCAGCCTGACAGGCTGAACCGACAGCGAGGCAATCCAGACTGACAGCTCCTCAGGTAGCTGGTGGAGAGAGGGGGGAGGGGGGGGGGGGAGAGCAAGGAGGGGGAGGGGGCCGCTGAGAGTAAAAGAACACACAGCAACACGACAAGGGGACTAGATTAAAGTCAGTAGACGCCCTGAAATAAGCCACCCGGCGTGACTAATCGTAATGCCGCTTTGCTGAATTTCATAGAGACCATCTGATAATGAAGTGCTTCTGAGATACCGCTTTGTAACTCGACGATTGTCGCCAGACGTTACCTTTAAAACCGCCATAAAAGCCCAGAATCCTCAAATAAAGAAACACCGGGTGCCAGTTTTGACTATTTTTAAGCAAATTGAGTATCAATTAAAGCGACAATCAAGCGCATTGAACCGAGGCCAAACTGCGCTCCAGAAAGGAAAAAACACCTGCGGGATGTGCTTTGGTTTAACCCATGAAAGGTTTAAATCGAGTGTCTGTGATCACACCTGAGGGGAGGGGGGATGGGGGTCTTTATCTTGTAAAAAGCCATCGAAACAAGCGCTTCCAGAACGCCTCGACGACGCGAGGGCGACACAAACCTACGCGCTCCAGAGCAAGGACTCATTTGATCAGCTTAGCTCTCCTGGCTTCTCATGTACGAGGAGTAATTAGCAATTAACAATCAGGGTTTAACTAGATCCAGTTATTATCTGCAGGGGGGTGCGTGGGGGGGAGTATCTGCCGTTTGGAGTTGGGACTGCATTAGAATTCCCGTGCTACTCGAGTTTAATATGAAAAAATGAAAATGAAAATGAAAAAAGCTGTAAATCTCTCATTTCCACGACATCTCTGGGCCATTTTTTTTTTCCTCCCTTCTTCTTAAATTCCCAGATCAAACAGGCGGCAACAAAAGGCCCCAAATACCCTCCCCCCCCCCCCCCCCCCTCTCCTCCTCCTGTTCTCTCTTTCCAAAATTAGTTAAGCCTCTCAGCTCCATCATCCTCAACATGGCTCGCATCAACAAACCCTACGCTGCATCGCAAATGCTGCATAGCCTCAGAAATCCACCCCACACACACACACACACACACACACACACACACACACACACACACACACACACACAAACACACAAACTCTCATGTCACTCTGAATTTGTACTTACAGGCTAAAACACAAAGTACCCCCACAGTCACTCCAGCCTGTGATTTCGCCCCCTTCCCTCCTCTTTCACTTGGCCAACTGTTTGTCTTTTGTCTTTTCCGGGGGAATATGTCCCGTCAGAGGGCCGCTGTGCACGAGAACAAATACAACAGAATCATGCGAGCATGACAGATGGGGTGATTCGGACGCGGTGACAGGAGAGGAGAGTAAACAACGTGGAATACGGCTGCTGTCCGCCGCTATGGCGCTCTGACATATTCAGGCCTTTTGGCCGCTCCCTCCGATTACCTCACCCTTTGCCGCTGCCCCGGCTGTTTGCCGTTTCCGCTAACAAGGTGATGAATCAGGATTCTCAAATTTCAACTTTCCCTCTCTCTCGGTTATCGTCTTTCCGTGCCCCCCCTCCCCGTCCCCCCTCGCACGTGGACTTCCCCTTTACTCTTCAAAAGTTTCCGGCGACTGCTCGCCCCGACTTCTGAGGTGATGATGCCGAGAGCTAGATCTGAAGGGGATGGGGGGTTGTTGCCCAGGAAGAGGTGCTCGTTGCTGAGCTCTGAAGTGATCCTGTTTCACACACTTGTCAGTTTACTCCGGGGCTGGCAGGTCCTCCGCTGCCTCCGAGCTCGCTGCTTTTCAGGGTTGTCACCGGAGCGGTTAATGCTAATCTAATGCTAATGTTGGTGTTGGCCCGCTGCCTCCAGCTGAGGACACCTGTCTCTGGAGCAGACAGGCCTCTGGTAGCATCAGGGCTGTTAGCTATCTAGCGGTCGCTAGCGAAGCCGCGAGTGGAGATGAAATTCTTCTCACCTTGAGCCATACGGCCGAAAAACACCACTCGCTTATCCTCCGAGGGGAAATGACCATTGCATCCTGAACCAATCCTGAAATCGAGTCCCGGTCCAGCAAAGCGTGAACTCAGCCGGATCACACGAAAAAAAGATGAAAAAAAAAACATCAATTTAATCATCTCCCGTCCACAGATTCCAAGCTAATTATTCCAGCCTTTAATTATTCCACCCGACTGCCGTTGAGATCTCTTAAAGACGGCCGGATTAGTGGATTTTTGAGTATTAGCTGGGAGGGTTGGCAGACCTCTGCACCGTGATTCAGGGGAGCTGAGAAGCGCATCTTCAAAAGGTACGTTGAGCAGCACCTTCACGGGATCATTACACGGGATAAATCCACGCTAAGTTGCTTAAAAGCGTGTAAAGGTGAGCCACGTTTCGGGGCAGACACTTTTGAGGGAGGAGGCTAACCGAGTGTGACTCGAGCATCGCGACGGTGACACAGTTTAAAGCCATTTGGGGAGGAATTGTTTACAAGTTACTTAAAGGGTTTATGTCAACTTGGGTCAACATCAAGGCCTGAGGGGAAACTGCAGCGAATTATGTTTTTTCCCCTTCTTTCTCCAGATGAAATTGGCAAAACCTTAAACTTTATACACTTGCAATGTCACGGCCTGTGTTCAAGGACTTGATTTAAGCCGCCACCTTATAAAACCACGATTCAATCAGTCTTTGTGCACCAGTTAGTCGTCGATTCGGATTCGGCAGGCTGAGAGGGGGCTAAACCCGCGCGGAGAGTTCACCGCTATCGAAAATCCATCGCTGCCTTCCGAGTGCCGTCTCCGGTCGAGTGTCAGAGTTAAAACTGCTCCCCACTCGTTGAAGATGCTCCCCTTCCTCTGAACTCCCTCACCCTCCTCCCAGAAATCCAAATGGAGAGCAGCCCGTCCCTCGGCTGACGACTGAGACATTTTGAAAGCAGGTCGGGAAAGGTTACAGCAAGGAACATGGAGCGAGGCAGTGAAAAAGACAAAAAGAATCTTGCTTTTAAAAAATAAATAAAACATGTTTTATTAGGAGCCTTGATGCTATTAAAATGCCCCAGATACATTCACCCTATAGTTCTCGATTAGACTTGACAGTTGCTGCATTACCAACAATAAATATAGCAAAGGGCTGCGCCTCGGGCCGGGAAGGACCCCTAACTATGACCCTCATATTTAATGATGAAAACAAGCAAGCGCATGCATGTGCACATCCATGCATGGGCATGTGCACACGCACACACACACACACACACACACACACACACACACACATCCTCTCTGTGCCGTGGCTCCTTATTACACAAGCGCATTAGGGGCCTGTGAAAAGAACAGCATCTCTAAGGTTTATAAAGCAGCAGATACAACACATGAAAAGTACACCTTTACTCATCTGAAGGGCAGAACATATGAACATCATGTGTTCTGCTGAAAATGGTTTCCTTAAAAAAAAAATACTATTTATTTAATTTTCCACACAACGTATAGCGTTTGATTGAAACATATTTTCAGATTCTGGGATGTCCCCAAAAGGATGAAGCCGGATGGGATTTTGTGGTCGGCTGCCTTTTCCTCCAGAACCACCAGCAGGTCAAATGTCTTTAAAATATTCGAACGTCTTTAAGATCGACGAGCAAAAAACCTTTATTTTTTTCCAGACAAAGAATCCGGATGATTTCTGATGATGCTCTGACTTCTGCTTTTGATGAGTAACCATTTGGAAATTCGGAGCAGACATGGACGTTTCCCTACAACACAAGCTCCAAAGATCGCTAAATATAGGGAGAATATCAGGGACTCCCCCTAAAGCCACTCCCCCAAAAATGATCATACCATGAACTCGGCTACTGTGAGTACTCAGTTGTGAACTAGCAGCTTGTGGAAGACTCCGTGGACAATCAGATCTGCAGATAATGAACGTAATGATTGGACGAGCTTATAACAGTCATGTGACAGCCAGATACTGGATCTTTTTCTTTTTTCTGTCAGAGCATTTGATTCATTGATTGCTGTCTGGATGTAAAGAGAATTAAACAAATTCATAAAAAATAAATAAAAAGGGTTTCTAAAATACATCCCAAAGCTCTAACATGGGAATCCTTCCCATCTCTATGACGTGAACTTTGCCAAATATACATTTTGAATGGAAAACAGATGGCAAGGGACCATTGAGATTTTCTCCATAAAAAATAATTAATACAACAAACAAACAGTGCAGACTAAGTACAAAACAGTCACGCACACCGTCAGGGGAAACACTTCTTTACTGGATAGAAACTTTGACTAAACATTTAGTAGTTTACAGTACTCTCCGTCAAGCTGCCAGTAACAGACTTCACATGGCTTTGAACGGTCAGAAGGAACATACAGACAATTAGAGAGCATTTCAACATCAGCAGTGGAGCCAGGATCGTGATAGACAAAACAAACAAACGGTAAACAACGGCCTTTTGCGTCGTCCCTGCAGCTCTTTGTGATTAACATGTAGTTAACAGTTTACATATCATCAAATATCTTCTACAGCGAGGCCGCTCTGGATTGAAAAGGCTTATCAGCTTCCTGTCAAAGTTTGGGTTTCTCTTCAAAATAAACATCCGGAAAGTATTCACAGCGCTGAACTTTTCCACATTTTGTTATGTTACAGCCTTATTCCAAAATGGATTAAATTCATTTTTTTCCTCAACATTCTACACACACCCCATAATGACAACGTGGAAAAAGTTTTGGGGAATGTTTTGCAAATCTATTAAAAATAAAGAACGGCAATATGACATATACAATCCATTTTGGAATAAGGCTGTAACATTACAAAATGTGGTAAAAGTGAAGCGCTGTGAATACTTTCCGGATGCACTGTACATCGTTTCAGCCTGATCCCATCAAATTGTGTGACGTGTGCACAAAGTTTATGCATCTGCTGTATTAATATCATCATATTTCCATTGTTGTCGCATGATGCAGTGACTGGACATCTTCTAGACTTCCTCACCAAAGTGGCTTCTCACTAAAACTAAAACAAAAAAGGAAGCACTGAGAGGCAACCACTTCCAGGTGAAACAATGTGGGATTCACAGAGCCTGTGTGCAACGCATTCTCACTGTGCTGTCACGGTACAGCACATCTCCACGAATGCGTGTTGGTGCATACTCTTGTACAGGTACACAACAAACTCACACACACCCACACTCACACACTCACACACACACACACACACACACCCCTCAGGCAGCTCTCCAGGCATGTCATTAAGCTAGAGAGTACTAGAGTTTCCCGTTGGCGAAGGCTCCCTCTTGGAACTGAGGGATGAAGCTCTTGAAGTACGCCCTGGGTGAGATAGATAGAGCGAGAGAGAGAGAGAGAGAGAATACAGCAAATAAAACATAAAAAGATTTGACAATAATTGCGTTTCAACTGCTTCAAAGCACATTCACTGGGTCAGTCCCAGACCCAGCATGGATGAAAAGTGCAGATGAAAGGCAGAATGTGTTTACTTGTTACAATTACAGCTGTGCATGAGATATCTACTCCGTACGTGTTAACGCTCTGGAGGAAAACACAGGAGACATAACTCAAAAGAATCTAACGGCATAGAAAAACAGCAGTCCACAAGGTATTTAGCCACAGGTGGTGCGATAAGGTGTGTGTGTGTGTGTGTGTATGTTTATGTGTCGTATCAGATTCCATTCAGAACACACTTCAAAAGTGACAAAATCTGCCAACCAGTTTTGGTTTTCCCTGGACCCATTCTTCAAGTAGCCGTATGAACTCCTTATGAGTTCTAATAGTTGTTTTATTTATTTTATTTTTTTCAGAATTTAGTTGTGAATTTTTTTTTGATTTTCACATAACTCACTTTTATAACATATTTTTATCATAACTATGAACATCCAGCATGATATGAGCAAGATTTCCCAAAAATGCCTTCTCGAGCGGTCCCCGAGTTTTTCCAGATGCTTCGAGGCCTAAACAACAAACTACAGAGTTGTAAGACCCCTCTTTGTAAATATAATGACTTAAATAATCAGAATCGGCAAGAAAAATCACAATAAAACGAAGCATTGGGGAGCTACCATAGTCGTTCGGTTCAAAAATGTAAAGGTTATAAGATTTATGTCTTTTCACCATTTGTTTGGGTGTTGCTGGGTAATACAATGTGCATAAAGCTTCGACGAAGGCGTGTGGCGCAGTCTAAGAAACCTCCCACCATCAGAGAAGCCTGCAGAGTCGAAAAACTGAACAAGGAAGTCGGAAAAAAAAAAAATCCGGGTGCATTGGGATTTTTCAAGGACTAATATACAAAGATGGAATCTTCTGACAGATGGTAATCCGGATTGTTTTGTGGAGACATTAAGATGTATTAAGATGAACCAAAGAGTAAAGAAAGAAGTACACACTATGTATTGCTCTCTGTGCCTTCTGTCGCCGCTCAGCTCTATCAAATATTTACAGCAGTCATTAACCTTTGCCATGTACAAAGCAAACACTTCTCCGGCTGCAGCTGACGCCTATAGATCTGCTCTCATGGGGTCGTGCCAGTTTATGTTTATTGAAGGTGGAATCAAATCTGTGAGCATTGAATAATGGCCCGTGTGCGGTGCAGTCCAAACAGTGTGGTCTTATTGTATGATATATCTAATGCAGCTCATACATGATATTCATCCTGATAAATGACCTCATGTGACTTGTCAGAAACAGTTTTTTTTATTTTTTAGCTTCAATGCACTTTATGTAGAACTGAGTAAATCAAAATCTTTTAATTTTTTTAGGTGTCCATTCTATTGCATTTAAACGATCTATGTGCAAAAGGTTTCAAAATGTGGAATTTCCAAACATCGGCTCTAATGAGGCCGGATCCACTCACTTGGCCCTCTTTGCCATCTCATTGCCGTCCCAGCGAGGGCTGTAGGGATACGACTTCTGCTCCTGAGAATAGAGCTGACCGCCGCTGTTGAAGTGGTACACGGACTGGAAGGTGAGGGTGGGCTGGTCCCTGGGGAAGTACAGCGGGAGGTCCACTACGGGGAGGGAAGAGAAAAAGAGGACCATGAGATAACGGCCTCAGATAGGATCCAGGCAGACCATGTGACTTTCCTACCTTGGACTAGGAAGCAAAAGTCCTTCCACATGAGTAGAAGAGTGAGCTTCGTGAATCCCTCGGCGTCGTACTCCACCACGCCCCTGCAATACACACACATTGGTTTCTTGTAAAGTGTCTCCCGGGTCTTATTTCACACCCAACAGTACTTTCTTGGTACGGATGAATGCTGTGACCACTGCAGCGGACGATGTGGTCCTCTCTAGTCGACTCACATTCCGAAGTGGCTGAGGAAGGCAGCGATGTACTCTCTCCTCTTGTGATAGCCTTGGATGACATACTGCACCTAGAGGGATCAAAGTGAAACATAACACAAGTTGTAGCAGCAATTTTCGCTCCCTGCAACAAGCTGCAGTCCCCACCTGCCTTAAAGCCACCACCATTGTCCCTGACCGCAGTCAGAGGATGATACTATCGCACATCAAGAACGTCCTCCCAGCAGATCTGGACAGCCACCAGTTTGCGTACAAACCATCACACTGCAGACAGCCCTGTCCCACCTGGAGCACCCAACACATACGTCAGGACACCACTGTGGTGGGACTCGTCTCCAACAACGACCAGACTCACTACAGACAGGAGGTCCAACATCTGGCTGAGTGGTGCTCGGACAACAACCTGGTCCTGAACACCACCAAGACCAAGGAAGTCATCGTGGACTTCAGGAGATCCAAGAAGACCACACCCTCTCCACTCTACATAAGTGGGGAGGAGGTGGAGAGGGTGGACAGCATCAAATTCCTGGGACTCCACATTACTAAAGATCTCACTTGGTCCCTGAACACTTCACACCTGGTGAAGAAAGCCCAACAGAGGCTCTTCTTTCTGGGGAAGCTAAAGCAAGCTGGCCTGCCCGCTGCACTTCTGGTTAACTTCTACAGAAGTGTGATAGAGAGCATCCTCTTTCATTTATTTTGAAATGTCTTGTTTTAAATTAGAATGTCCTGTCTTAATGTTTTTACCTGTTACTGCTGTATTGACTGATGAGTCGAAAACTTAATTTCGTTGTATGTTTTTACAATGACAATAAACATCCTTACCTACCTTTCTGATAGTATTTGTTCCACAGATTTGGTGCTTAATAAAAAAAAAGAATGACCAAAATGTTTGCCGATTGGATGGCGAGCGCTTCTGTTCTGGAAACTTCCCAGAAACCATCTTACTATCAGTTACTATCTACGTCCATAGGAGAGCCACACATCCTCTCACGTTTAGTGTGTATAGTCCCTTTTGGTGGGATGTAGCTCTCTTTTCAACAACGTCTTTGCTAAATTTATATAAAAGACGAATGCAAAGACCAAATTCAAGAGACCCATATCTTCAGACGAGCTGGTTAAAAAGCCTGAAAATTAGCTGTTTAACAAAAAGCAAAGTAGCTGTTGAAGTGGCTCCAGTTGAAAAACACTCCAGGATCGTGATATCATTGTACATTCAAATCTAGACCGTGGCACGCCCGGAGATTACAACATACTATCAATACGTGGCAAAGGTCTGTTGACAATACATCCATTTGTTCATCAGGTTGAGTGCAGGGGGGTTTGAACACACGGCAATGTTTAGTTTGCTGGTTACAGGTCACGTTATCACATTGTCCTATATTATATTATATAGCGTATAAGTGAAGAGGAAAACCAAATCATATCAGTGCGTTTGACACTCAAACCATCCCAAAACAAAAGATGAGAAATACAGCCACACAAACTCTACAAGGTAGTTTGTAGAGAGCGACGGTGGCTGTGGGATGAGACCTCACCAGAGATGTTATTGGATCAAATCTTCAAAATCCAGTATTCTGTCACAAATTATTGAAAGAGCGCACTGTTGATGAATAATAAGGCCAGTTCCCAATCAGCTTCAAATCATTACACAGACAAGTAATGAAGAGCTGAATTATTATACAAATATTCTAATAATATTTGAAAACCTGGAAACAGCCAATTCCCACCCAGAGAGTCAATTGTTATCTTCCGTAGGCTCTTTTTTAAGGATGTTAAAGCTCACCAAATACACAATGGCTAAGCATGACATCGTATGGTGTTAAGGTAATCTAACTAACACTATAAAATAGCTCTATAGGCGCTGGATGTCAAACCACAGAGCCTAATAATGTAGATATATTTTTGACATTTGATTGGGAGGAAGTAAAGGAAAGAGGGGGGAGAGATGCTATTACGACATGATTATAGGTCCTAGACCCCTGGCCTGGAACAAGACCCTTGCGGCGTTGCAACATCTTTCATGCATACCCTGTTTAATGAACAGGAATATTGTTTTCAGTCTCGTCTACCCCCTTTAACCCCCCTCCCCACATGTTCTGTACGCATGCTTTCCGGGTCTGTCTCGCCCTGAATCAGGCAGAACTAACCCTCAGCCCTACCCAGAATGTAAACAATGCCCCGGCCTGTCGAGAGATTAAGAGAGCTGAACTTTCTTTTTAATGGATGCTTTCTCTTTAGAAGCAGCCGGCGCGGAGCAAAAAAAGTGGCATTACATGCAATCTTTGAACAGGTGAATTTAAATGTCACAGTACAAAGTATCACCAAGCTTAGCACTTGACAGGCAAATAAGCTGGTGTTAAGAGCTGTACCACTGGGTCTGTCAAACGCTCGCTGCTCCAGGCTCCGTGTGCATTTTGGGAACAGCTCTCCATTTCAGCCAATGCTTTTAATCGTGCTCGTTTCATAGCAGGTTGTCTTTGTAGGCGGTATCAGGGTATTGTCTTTGGTCACAAAGAATGGATTGTGGCCGCTGATAGCTACCCGAGATATTGCGCGAAAGATGGAATTTGTCTTTTTTTTACATTTGCATCTGTTGCAATTATCCATGTGGCAAAGGTTGAACAATGCCAGAGGGGGAAAAGAAAAATGACATTTTCCGACCGTGAGCGTTCCTCAAAACGTCAGACAACTGTATTCGGGCTTTAAAATCCCCCGTCACCAAGATGCTATTTGCTCGGCAGCGTAGTTTTGGGTGCATCTCACCCTTCTGAGGGACATCACCTTTTGAGAATTCGCCCCTGTAGTGTAACACCCCAATGCAACTGCTATTTATCAGCGATGGTATCATTGATCCACATGAAGTATTAAAGTAAAAAAATAAATACACAAACTTATTTAAAAACCAGAGAGCGAGTTAAAATTTAAGACCGGTGGAGACATTTTTAATTCACAATAAAAAAACAAAATTGTATTCAGGGTTCTCCTCTTGCGAGCACATAACCAACGTGTGTTTAGCGCGTGTTGACAGCTGTGATGAAGTGTTATCTTCAAGTGCAAAAGAGGAGAAGCTCAGGGCTCGCTTTGCTGTTGAGCATCCTGGGCAGGTGAGAACGCCTGCAGTCACGCTATGAAGGTCACCTGCTCCCTTCACCTTAGCAGAGATGCTTATTATCACTGCACAAGGGCAATGTGGACGAAGCTCAGTTACTGAACGACGCAAAAAAACTCGTGCATATTCTTGCTGGTTTCTCAACATCACCAACACTGCCTCAAAGGTGATCTACCAGTTACAATTGTATTTGAATGTCAGGCAGGTGGGTTTGGAGTGGTGTCCACCTCCTATAACCAGTACAAGTAGAGAAAAGGATATCTCTTAAAATGAACACATTTCAAAATACAGCGATAACTTGAACAAAGGGCGAACTTCTGGAAAGAAGAAAAGTTTCGGGAAATAAACCGAGCCTCTGCTGAAGAATAATGTGATATTGGTGCCAGTGCATCCACAGCATATTGCATAATACGAGTGAACGCATTGCAATATGTTGCCGTAAGGACATGTAGTGAAACGGTGGGGTTCATGGGAGGAGTGCATAAGATAAAATAAAATAATCCATTATTAGTCCTGCAGTGGGGAAATTACAGGATTACAGCAGCATTGCTCACAAGTGAATAAAAGAATAATAAAATAGAACAAGCAATATAAATATAAATAAACAGTAGAGAAGAATATTAATATACAGACTGAATAGAAAAGTATATATATAAAAAAAAAGTACGTAAACGTATTGCATGTAATATTGCACCAGGTGAAGGATAAAGTGACCAAGTTCAGATCAAAGTGTTCGATTGTCAAGTGGTTTACTGGGAGCTCAGCTGGTTGTGCAGCCTGACCGCAGCGGGAAGAAAGGACTTGCGGTTCCTCTCCCTCAGACACCGGGGATGAATCAGCCGGTGACTGAAGGAGCTGTGCAGCGCTGCCAGAGTGTCCTGCATGGGGTGGGAGGCGTGGTTCATCATGGACGAGAGCTTCGTCATCATCCTCCTGTCCCCCACCACCTCCTCAATATCCAGAGGACGCCTTCTTTACCAGCTTGTCCAGTCTCCTCCTGTCAGCTGCAGTGATGCTGCTGCTCCAGAAGACCACGCCATAAAAGATGGCTGATGCCACCACAGAGTCAATGGTCTTCAGGAGTGCTCCCTGCACCCCAAAAGACCTCAGTCTCCTCAGCAGAAAGAGTCTGCTCTGTCCCTTTTTATAAAGTGCGTGTATGTGGTCGGACCAGTCCAGTTTGTTGTTCAAGTGAACACCCAGGTACTTATAAGATTTGACGATCTCAATGTCCAGTCCCTGGATGCTCACCGGTACCGGAGGAGAGCGTTTACCCCGGCGGAAGTCCACCACCAGCTCCTTGGTCTTACTGGAGTTTATCTGGAGGCGGTTTCACTGGCACCATCCTAAAAAGTCCTGATTCAGTTCTCTGTATTCACTGTCATCATCTGCGGAAATGAGGCCGACGATTGCAGAGTCGTTAGAGAACTTTTGCAGGTGGCAGTTTGCAGAGTTGTGGTTGAAGTCCGATAAATGGAGAAGAGGAATGGAGCCAGAACGGTTCCTTGTGGGGCTCCAGGGCTGCAGGACACCCGATCTGACTCGCACTCCCGTATCCTCACATACTGTGGACGGTTGGTGAGGTAGTCCAGGATCCATGCAGTCAGGTGGTGGTCCACCCCGGTCTGCTCCAGCTTGTCCCTCAGAAGTAAAGGCTGGATGGTGTTGAAGGCGCTGGAGGAGTCGTAGAACATGACTCTCACAGTGCTTCCAGCTGGAGACAGTGGTGCCTTGCTACTGCATGCTGCTGATTACTCATCAGCCATGTATGAATGACGGCATTTTGTGAAAGAGGAAAGTAGTAATCTCTGATCCACACAGTGTGTGTGTGTGTGTGTGTGTGTGCCGGGTCTCATATCTGCAAGAGCTCCTAAACACAGACGCACATTGTGACTCAGACTCCTGTTCAATTATGTTTACATGGGACAGTGGAGGCGGCAATTCAGCTTTCTCAAAAGCGGCGAGGCCACATACTACACAAGCTGTTGATCTAGTTACGTGTGTGTGTGTGTGTGTGTGTGTGTGTGTTTCAAGGGAATTCTGGATCACTGAACTCTCGCACCCATACTGAGAAAGGACTCCCACCCCCGCCGTCGCCGCCGCTTGCAGCCGGGCCTCCCTATTGGCTGCCTGGGGGTTTGAGCGATGCGAGGCAGGTGATCTCGCTCTGCAGGTATTCAAACCTGCCTGAGAACCTGCGACTCCCTCGCCCCGCTCGTCCACCTTGCGTTGTCTGCACATGTGTCTGTGGGGAGTGTGATGCAATAGGGCCGGAAGTGCTTCCTGCTGTGCGATGATAAAGAAATCTCTCTCTTTCTCGGCTTTCATTTCATAAAGAGTACAAATGCATTTTAAAGAATCAATGTCCCCCTGATCTGATCGAGATCCACCTCCAAATACTAAAGGAAAATCATCAAAGAATAATCACCAAAAGAAAATCGTTTGAAAGGTTGGAAATGAAGAGCACATGCATCAGAAAGCTTGTTGCCGGCTTGACATTTATGGATAAACTATTATTATGTTAATGGAGAAGAGAAAGCACGTACTTTCAACTGACCTCAGCCGCAGCAGAAAGGTCACATGACCCACTCGTACCAGAATAGTCTATACTGTACATGTCCTATCTGTAGTGTAAACACATCAAACCTCCAGCTCTTCGTTCTCCAGCACGACTTTCATACTGTTCATCCCCAGCGTTAATATCTCCCTCTCGCCGTCTCTTCTAAATATTACTGTTCATTCTGAACATCATTTCGTTGTTTCAGAGCAGTGGCAATCGAGTTGAATCTGCACACACACACACACACACCTTTCAAGGTGAAAACAATAGCAGACAACAATGTGGCGGATGGTGAATATCATGACTCACGGCTAAGTTTGCTCTCCACTCGGCTTTCTGGGAAATCCGCTCACACAACTGTACGGATAAATCTGCCCCATGATTCATCTGCTGTGCATTACTTTGGTGGCACCGAACGCTGATGATGAAAACTAAGATGTTTGTCCTCATAATGATCGGAAATAGCCCCTTCCACAGAGAGGCACCCTGTGTGGATGTGGGAGTTATTCAGTCGAAAGAGGAAAACCCAGAGTCAAGTTGGTTGCAATATTAGTTTGGGAGAAAAACATTTCAAACTTTTGATACAACCTCTACAGTAAGAACACGAGCGAGCATTACTTGCAATCAACGATGTCTTGCGTCATCCCATGAAATACATGGTTCAACCAGAAAAGGTGTGCTCATTAGAGTGCAGATCTCCATCCAGGTGCGTCTGCACAGACTGCTGCCGTCATGTTGGATTGGATCAAACGCAGACCGCCGCTGACTAAACTCTAAAGACTGCAAGCGTATCAGACTTGCACGACAGACTCCTCCCACTGTGATGATGCAGACGTCTGCGTCTCAGCTCGGTCTCAGGGGCACAGCGGCTTCACGTGTCCCGTCCGGCCCCCCCCCCCTCTCCTCGGCCAGTTTCCCGACCTAACTATCACAATCATGTCAAAAAACACAACAAAGAGGATTTCCCTGAAATTGACCGAAAGCAACTCATTCCCAGTATTCCAGTATGTACGTACTGTTGGGGATAACTGAGGAGCTCTGTTAGGTCCTGGAGCTGATTTCTGTGAGTAATTCTTTAATGGTGCAGACGCCAGGTGCTGCCGCCGTCACCCAGCACAGTCCTCGTCACAGACACAGCTGTGAGCACAGCGGGCGACGCCAAAGTTGTGTCAATACAAATCACAGCATCTGGAATACGTGGGAGGGAATAATTGATGGTTTTAAAAAAAGGAGCAAATGACTGAACAGCCCATGCTCGATAAGATTACAAGAATGATGTCTTTTTCTTACGAGCAATACAAAGAAGCCGAATATTGTTTTGTGTTTCCGCTGAAACATCCAGCCTGCGATGACTCTACTTATGTTGCCTGTTTACTCAAAGCTCAGCGTACTTTCTTTTGGCTGGAAGGGAATCCAAAGAGATCTCAATGCTGCTTCTGCCACACACGCTTTAATTGCTGCTGTTTGCTGTGCGTTTGTCTTTAAGTCCCCGTATCAAAAGGCCACAAATGATTAGTAACATTCTGATATGTTTTTTAATGATATGGACCAAATTGATTGCTACACTCTCGAACAAATTGGGGTGTAAACGTCTGTTATAATGGTATTTCAAGTTCACTCTTCAGCAAAAACTATATTGTATTTTTGGGCTTGAAGGTTCTACTGAGTCGAACAAACTTAGAATGTCTGTCAACAGCCTGAAGAAAAAAAATGAAATCCTTGAACAACGTCCCCAATTTAAATGAAAAAGTAAGAACAAATTAATGATTTTGCTGGGTATAAACAAGTTAGCGGAGAAGTTTGGATCACACCGGACTGAAACAATCCTTCGCAGCCCCCACTGGAATCTAATACTACAAATAGTATAATACTACTAATGTTAGTGTAGCCTGATCTTTAGCTGCAACAGAAATACAAGTTTGAAACAGAATGAATGGATATAGATTTAGATTTTTTTTTTAAGCTGCCAGCATTCGCATGTTGATTTAGGATTCAAATGTGCATGACATTCTGGGTCGGGATCGGGCTTCGAACTTGTGTCACGCTGCCTTTATCCGCTATTGACGCTGCTCTGCAACATTCCAGACGCAGGCTGTGGCCTCCGCGACTCTTTCAGGGAGGCGGAGGGCAGCGGTCCCGACACTGCTGGACTTAAACACCCGGAGACGTGGAGGTCAGTCGGGGACAGGAGTGCTCCAGACAGCCTGAGTAGGTCCTGGCCAACGGGACGAGATGGAAGGTATCCGTGTGTAATGTGTGCATGTGGGTGTGGAAGGGGGGGAGATGGGCATTTCTCCTGAGGGAAATGGCATTGCATCGTGCCTACACTGTATATCTCTACCTGTCAACCTGTGGAGGCCAAGGAGCGCTCAGACGGCCTATGGAGGTTGGCCAGTACGCCCACGTCGGCAGATGCCAGACGCACGTGCATGAGTGCCCACACACACACACACACACACACGACAAAAAACATCCCTTTCTGCACCAATGCTTACAAATACGCAATAAATGACTCCCAAACCTGTCACACATTAAAGTTACTATGAGGAACTTTGTGACTGATTATGAAACCGTCCGTATTTAACGCTGATGCCTCTTTATGACCTACATAAGGAAACGAGACCATCAGCGGTGCCGCGTCTCTCCGCTGGCTGGAGGCCCAGGCCGGACACTGGGCCCGCTTCGAGGGAAAGGAGGCGCGGGAGAACCAGAACCAGGACCGAGCGGGGGAAGACCGTCAGACCCTGCTGCCGTAAAATTAGAGATTTATTCAAGGGAGGGGTCTGGTGTTTGGAAACACTACCGATGTTGTCCACAGGGACCGCCAGAATCAACACAAGATAAAAGTTCCTCATAGTAGCTTTAACCCTTAGAGAACTGCTACCGCTTACGATGTTTCTATTAATAGCGCTGCAAAAAAACAGCACAAAAATATGGTTCAGATGTTGCTGGACGCTCCAGACTCTTCACTTGTCAAGCTCCGCCTTTCACCGTGATTTGTTGATTCGTGTGTCCGTCGACATTTTGTGTGAAACTAACCAATGAACACTCAGGAAATCACTACGGACCTACCCATCTTTAACTGCAAAAAGACACTGGTTTTCAGTCAGAGAGACGACAGACCTACCCACCTTACACTGAACACGGCAGTGTTTTTTTGCAGCTCAGATCAGATCAGCTGTTCAGTATTACTCTGTTTTTATATATAGTACATATTTTGTTCTTGTTCTGAAAACTGTTCATGAAAAACAGACTCAAATATACAGTAAATATTTTGTTTGAAAACAAAAACTGATTTTTTATTTGCACACACCCCATGAAGCTTGATCTGTAGTATGAAGTCATTCCAGTCCAATTTAATCTCAGTCCCTCTCACATTTTGGTGAAAGTAGTGACAGACATATATGCTACTGCTTTTGTGAACCTAAAACCAGTTCGTCCACATGAGTAAAGCTATATTTTCACAAGAGATTTGAAGAATTTCAGTTTACATTTTTCAGCTTTAGTCATATTATCTCTTTACACTTTTGCCTTATGACAATGATGCCTAATTATATAGAGAGCTGAGATTGTTCTGCAATGCATGATGTAAAACATGGGTATGCATCTTATATGCAAGTGCCTTAAAAGGTGAATTTAAGAAATGATGTAAAATCGAGAAAATGACCTCAGAGAGTTAAGAGTAAGAAACCTTGCTCTCAGATAAAATCCCTTCACATTAGGGGGGACACATGATTTGACATTGACACACACACACAAAGCACATCTGACCAGGTTGTGTAAAGGTGAAGTGAGTTATATCAAACACTGTTACCTTGTTGTTGAGTAACTGGCACACTTGGGGAACATAGTCAATCAGGCATCCTCCACTGGGGAATGCTGGGATATGAAGTGCTGAGGAGCCTCCCAGGGCACTGATTGAAAAAAAAGAAAAAGAAGACAACAGTTAGCTTGCAAAGAACATATTTAGATTACACAAACCATCCAGTTACTACCAATGTGGTAGCAATGTGGTAGTAACTGCAAGATTGCAGACAATGTCTCTGTGCCACTACAGCAATCTTTAGAACAATTCAAAGCTTTGTGTGACATCCTGTCTTTATGGAAATGCATGTTAATCACTGAGCAAAACCCAAAATAAAAAACTGAGCACTGCTAGTTGGCTGAAGTTGAGGAATTCAAAACATAAAAAGGAGTGGCTCAAGCCTGTGGAATCTTTCTCATTCTCCTTCACTTGTTATTCTTTTGACATCCTCCTGATTCAGTCCTGCAGCACAGCTCCATTAGTGATTAGTGCATGCTTGTTTAATCAGGGAATCTGCTGCTGCAGCTCCCTGGTGACTAACCGACCGAAGTAGTCACTCCCCCATTTCCCTTTCTGATCTGAGCCAAAGAAAAACGAGGGAATACCCCGAGGACGGGTTAAAGGTCTCAAGGAGCCGCTTATTGGCTTTTAATGCTCATTTAAAGACACAAAGCGGAAGGTTTCTTCCGCTGCTTTCCATTTATGTTTAACTCTTCATTATTGCAGGACAGTCGGAGGTGCATTTAGAGATGCTATATGACGCTATTTTAAAAGCCCCGCTGCCGTTTACCAGGTTAGGCATGCAAGATGCATGTAAATATCCACATTTTGTCAAAGATCACGTATGTTGAGATGCAGCCCCTAAGGCGTATGTATCATTTAGCGGATCAGAAAGGCTATGAAGGTAGAACTCAACAATAGTGAGTCACAGACAAAGGCCATGGTCCCACTGAATCTATCCCATCATCCAAGAGCTGTTCAGAAGTCTTTTTCAACCAAGTACAAGACAAGTGTTTGAGACGCCAAGCAAGTCAAAAAGATAAAGTTTTCATGGATTATCGGTTCTTAGAATGACAGCAAAAACACACTTTTTCATTGGAAAGGGTCATTTAAGGACTCATTTAAAAACTATTGAAATTAAGCAGCGTAATGCACAGGATCCGACCTGAAGCAGCTGGGGAAGTGAAAACAGGGCTTTAGCGATAGTCAAGCTGAACGACAGTAGCAGCTCTCACCAGAAGCTACAACATAACAGGTGTTGACTGAATCAAGTGGACTCACTATATTTAAAATGCTGAATACCTTTTATACAAACTATTCCACACCACTTGAGTTCATTTTAAATTTGAAGGCAGCTGCCACTCATAGTTTTATGTTGAAACAACCGTATATGCTTACAGCATATTCATCATTTTACAGTATAATGTGGTGAGCATTCCATAAAGCTAGCGGTGCTGAACCCAAACACATGTTATTCATTTTAAAGGTCAGAAAGATACAGATTTGTGGATTAAAGGATAGAAAGCAACATCAGAATCTAAAGGCCTTTGCACACCAAGTTTGTATTTTCCATCTGAAATGGTTGCACGTTTTAAAAATAAATATGACCGTACGTTGTGTAAATCACATTTACCAGGGATTCATGAAGGTTTGGCAGAGAGCCAAAAGGTATTTTTCCACCGTTATGGGCCGCTTGACTTCCATTCGAGTCTGATGAGCAGACGGGTCGCAAGTCCACAGCCCTGCATCATCCCTCCGCAGCCACACCATGGCCTTTTTTCAGTGGTGTACGGCAATGTTATCCATGGTGTATTACAATGTTATCCATAGTGTATTACAGTGTGTATTACAGTGTTTTCCATTGTGTATTGCAGTGTTTTCCATTGTCTATCAGTGTTTTCCATTGTGTATTGCAGTGTTTTCCATTGTCTATCAGTGTTTTCCATTGTGTATTACAGTGTTTACAGTGTTTTCCATTGTGTATTACAGTGTTTACAGTGTTTTCCATTGTGTATTACAGTGTTTTCCATTGTGTATTACAGTGTTTTCCATTGTGTATTACAGTGTTTTCCATTGTGTATTACAGTGTATTACAGTGTTTTCCATTGTGTATTACAGTGTTTTCCATTGTGTATTACAGTGTTTTCCATTGTGTATTGCTGTGTTTTCCATTGTGTATTGCAGTGTTTTCCATTGTGTATTACAGTGTGTATTGCTGTGTTTTCCATTGTGTATTACAATGTTTTCCATTGTGTATTACAATGTTTTCCATTGTGTATTGCAGTGTTTTCCATTGTGTATTGCAGTGTTTTCCATTGTGTATTACAGTGTGTATTGCTGTGTTTTCCATTGTGTATTACAATGTTTTCCATTGTGTATTACAGTGTTTTCCATTGTGTATTACAATGTTTTCCATTGTGTATTACAGTGTTTTCCATTGTGTATTACAGTGTGTATTGCTGTGTTTTCCATTGTGTATTACAATGTTTTCCATTGTGTATTACAGTGTTTTCCATTGTGTATTACAATGTTTTCCATTGTGTATTACAATGTTTTCCATTGTGTATTACAATGATTTCTATGGTGTATGAACATGTTTTCCACTTTTTCTCATGTTAAAAGCCAAAAGGCAGTGACTGACACCAAAGTTATGAGGATTGCACAATTTTGAAAATTCCAAAGAAAAGTCGTGGGAGTAGTGAAGAGGGAGGTGGAGCACATCATCATGCGTTCCACCCGTCATCATTACCAAACACCGCAACTGTTCATGGAGAAATGACGTCTCCACAGAGTTCAGGAAAAGGTCAACAGAGACTGGACTCATAGCCTTGAGTGGCCTAGGAGGTGCATTCAGAACAACTGAAGCAGGTGCTCTCCTGCTCGGACTAGAAAGCAGCTGGATTCTCATCAGCTGCTCATCTGGAACACAGACGGACTGATGAGTCTGGATTCACGCAAATTGCCTAAAAGATAAAAATCACATCTGTCCACAGATTCAAATGCAATAACAGCTTTTACTCGAGATCCCCGGCCCAAGTTTTGTCTTTTTGCAAAAATGATACTCAACTGAATATTAATACGGTCTTATTCACAGAGATGCCATAAAGACTGTCATGAATCCACTTTCATTGTCAAAATCCTTTTCTCCAAAACTCCAAAGCCACCACTTACAGTAGGCTTTGTGCACATAATTAGCATTAGCTTGCGTATGTTGCCGTGCACCAACAAATGGTCGATTGAAAATGGCTCGCAGCAACAAGGAGAGAAGTCTTTGAAAATGAGAATCTAAATGATGCCCATCTATCCTCCCACAGGTCTAAGAATAGCTCCATGTCATTCAGATGGAAATGCAGACAGAGGCATGGTGGTGGTGTGTTCGTCACTCATGTGTCAATGGCAGGCATGTGAACAGAATGTGCAGCTTTTTTGGATTTCAATGGTTTTGCCTCTTGAACACTTAATTGAATGGAGGCTGACGTGACACCGATCTCTTGTGCTAGAATCTTACAAAATAACTACTTAGTTATCAAACAGTGGTCCCTTACTGGTCTAGGCTAAGAGTGCAGATGCATTTACCTGACACATCAAGCCATGGTCCACATATAGACCCACTTAAAACCCATTCAGTTTATTTCTATCCATCCATTTTGCCTGTCAGTGGTTTCAAACCCATCTCATTGCTGTGAGGAGACCATGCTTTTATTCCACAAAATGAAAACTTAAATGCTTAAGTGAGCCTTAAAGACACTTTGCAATTATGGCATGAAATCAAGAGTAAAAAACATTAAAAGCTTTACAATGGCAGTTGAAACGTTTGTCAGGCTAATTTAGGAAACCAAAACCATTGTTACAGCAGAACATGTAATCAGACCATAAAAAGAACAGGGCGATAAAACAGCTGGAATTAAAGTGTTTTTCAAGCTAGGTTTCAACGCAGTACTTGGCATACAACTTGCATACAACGTGTACGTTTCTGTGTTCAATGGAAGTAAAACTAAGTTGAATAAATTCTATTTCATCATTGTCAGCGTGTTGTGAAGCCGACAGCTTCCTCTCAAGCAGCTCAAGCTACTACAAGACCCATACAGTCAACTGATGAGGCGAGGGTCACATGGTCACCAGGGCGGGTACCAATAAGCGTCTCTACTCACTAGGAAGAGGGAAATGGCGCTTCACAATCAAATTTATAGTCCTGATATTTTCTATATTTCAAAGTAAAGATTATTTTTCGGAAGGTCCGACTCTGGAGGGATCCCACCCACCAGCCAGTTTAAAAACCTAATTGAAAGTAAAGTTTTCGTTCTCCATCTTGAACAGACCCAACAACCTCAACTGAAAAAATGCTGACGGTAGAGTATGCTCTCGGGAGAATCCGACATTTAAGAAGCTGCACTTATCTCAAGGTCAAGATGAGGGGGTAATTAAATAAGCCAGAATATGCTAAGTTATGCATCTTAAGGAAATATATGCAGACCTGTATCCCATATTTCAGCAGTTATGACAAACCACAAAGACGACACGGGATTGTCACAACCAATGAACATTCATGCGCGCAAATAGCGGGGGTTAAAAACAGCGATGAAAATGAATGCAGCTGAGGAGAAGATATCCTGACTCTTAGTCCTCCGATGTGGGTCAGGCTCTAGAGAAATGCTTACACTCCCCATAACGCACCCAAAGGCCTTTTGTTTTTGTTCGACACTCTGGTAAATTCAACATCCCCAGTTTGTAACGCAAGAGCACTTGTGTATTTTCTGTCCACATGCTCCACAATTCTATACAATATAAGAAAGTTACAGTCATCAGTAAAACAATTACTAACTTACAGCAGGGCAATAATATGGAAAATTCAACCAAAGTGGTGAAAGTTTGAGTCGATCAAAACAGGACTGCGATCCTATAATCGTCACGTGTGGCGTCACTGGCTTCATTCAATCCAATAAACAAACTACCAAAAGTCTCCCACCACAAGCAGAAATAATCTTGACAACATGATCAAGGTTATTTTCTCACGCTGAGAAAGATAACATTAAAGACAGTTCCCCTTCAACCAGACAGAGTGCTGGGAGATCGCTCACCACGCTACGCTCTCGGTAATATGCTGTGAAGAAAACGATCGACAGTGACTTCTCGGAGTCCCAGTGTACGCAAATAGCATATTCATATCTCAGTTTCAAAATCTAAAGGAAACATTAGGTAACATGTTCCTGAAATTGTACGGCATTTATATTAATACGGCAATGTTCTCAGACCAGCATGAGCTTTTAGATTGCTTTAAACCGAGCTTCCTGTGGGTGGGCTCGCAATCCAGACATAATGGTGTTTTATTTTCCGAGTGGCACCCTGAAGAGTCCTCGCTTCAGTCTCCACTGGTGACATCGCTCTCGACACTACCCACACAGACCGGAGTCACCGTGCAGACATGCTGCCGAACACAGCCCCTCTGAGCAATGCGACCCACTGTATGACATATTTACAGTAGACAGTGGGACATGCACGGCTGTAAACACACACACACACACACACACACACACACACAGTTGCCTGTGACTTTATCAACCAAAGAGATTATCCTCCGTGACTCAGGTGGATGGTGACGAAGCTCAGTTTGTTTATTTGTGTGTGGTTTTGTACACGTGTGTGTGTGTGTGTGTGTGAGGGTGTATATGACAGTGTGCAGTGACAGCGTGAGAGCAAATAAAGGCTCAATTGGAAAAGAGGGCAGACATGATTCATTACCAAAGTGAAAGATGAGGCCAAGAAGAACTGTTTGGAGATTCAAATGTGGTTTCAAAGCAGGGACATTTCCATTTTGATTGCCTTCTTCGTTTCCTAAAGCCTGGGGGGGTGCGGGGGGTGGGGGGGGTTTCCTCAGAGGCCCGCGTATGACTCCGCTTGTTGACTGCGTGGACCACATAACTTCCTGTTCTTCCTCTGGGAATGGACAAAGCGCCCGTGGCCTGTGGCAGTGGAATAGTTACCCTCTCCGCCGTGAGGCGACCATCCTGGCATGACGGTGCCGGATTTTGTCTCGGATCCTCTATTCGTCCTCCATTTGGATGAAACCAGATCAATAGGAGCCGCAGGCTGCAACCATTACCCACTCACTCGTATATTATGATAAGGTTGGGCAACAGGGAAAAAACTACAGTTGATATGTTTGCACATCGGTGTGGTTGCTACTGGCCATGTGAGCTCCACATGACCCTCTGCAGGTTGTACTTCATACTGCTGCTACTGTATAAGACTTGAGTACGAACCCTTTGAACTAAATATACTTACGTGATGCACAGTATTACAGTACAGACACAATGGTACAACAGTGCAGCAAGTGGAACCCGTTCTCACTCCCAACTCGTCAAACAAACACAGGACTTTCACCAAGGAGACCGCTGTTTGTGTCCCACAAGTGAACAATGACTTGAAACTGGTTTTACCTTTGTGACGTGATTTTTTTCGGACTTTACAAACAGCAGGGATGAATCTAGTTATTTAACACAACTTATTTGAACCTACGCCTGAGCGAGTGCTTACAGAGCGAAGGGCGGAGACTACACTCGGTAGTGTGATATCAAATCCTGTTGCACACGCATGGATAACCATACAACTTTTGACTTCAAGGCCCAGTAAACTTGCTCTTCTCACTGGTTTGTGGGAAGGGGCCGAATTGGGGAAATCAATACCACACTTTTTTCACCATTTCTTTTAACAAAGCTGGTCAGAGAACGCCTCAACATCAAATGAAGATATTAAGCACAACGCTTGGGATTTAAGGCGGCCCACATATAGTGGGATAACGTACATCCTCACAAGAAAGCGGAACCACAGGACTCACAAAACGACACAATGAAGAGGTGTTCGAGGAGAAAATAAGTGGCAGAGCTCTTTGAGCTGCTGAGACAGAGAGAGGTGTCTGCACCGATATCCTTAAGACTGCCGAGTGGGTTTTTGCGAGGGTTTCGTGGTGAATTAATTTCATCAGTCGGACAATTTCTCGACTGTGACAAGACGTTCTGCGCAACCTTGAAAAATATCTGATCGAAAATGCAAAGATTTTCAAAAGGCAATAAAACACCTCAACAGACCCTTGAGAAGGGACACACACACAAGCTGTACACCCACACATCAGGCAGGCAGGCATGCGCGTACACACACACACACACACACACACACACACACACACCTACAGGCAAATGCAGATATACAAACATTAGTGCACCGCAGCCTAAAACTGTCTCTCTGTGTTGATTTTTCTGGGCTCCTAAATCTGGTTTGGGGGCAGAGACGGTGCCCACTCGATTCTTTTATGCCATGCAGCAGGTTTTCTGGGGGAAGGAGAGATGCATCCAACTCGTCTCATGGGCACCGCACAATCAGGTAAACGAGAAGCAAAGGCGAGAACGAGAGGCGCGATGAGTCTGGTTACAAAATGGTGGAGGAGAGGAGACGGTTTAAACAAAACAAACAGACAGACAGAAAAGGGCGTGAAGGCGGAAGAAAACATGTATTGTGGTTGATGATTGTTACGGAGCCAAATCCATTCTGAATTACCAGAATTCTCTGGAACTGAGGCGAGCTTCAATGACACAAGCTCACATTAAAACCGCCATGATAGATGAGGGCTCAGTAAGCACACAAACAACAAAAATGTGAATTTAAAAAAGTAGACTAATAATCGGTGTCGGGTCATATTGTAATAAATTGGCGTCTGATGAAATGTTGCTGTGATGGAGTCCGTTCCGAACACACCCGGGTTGGCATAATTTGGCTGAACTCTGACTGTCCATCTGCTCTCTTTCTCATCAGCCTTGCGTTGCGTTTTGACTTGAATTTATTATACCACACAATCTCCACGCTCCATTTTCTCCAAGTGACGCCGGGACATCAGCGCGTGTCGTGTATAGCGGTTGCATGGGAAGGTGCGGCGCTGTCCATGGTAATGAAACAGATCTATAGACAGACTGGTGTTGTAAATAGGCTAGAACCGTTACCCCCAATATCAATTATTCACTCACACGGAGATTGATTGAAAGTTAGGCAGATTCATCCCAAAACAGACTATAGATCATGTTATATTTGTTATGTACTGAATGTAATTTTGTCTGTGTGAGTTAACTTGGTGGCAAATGAGGTTAATAAAGCTTTCTAATCTAATCTAGTTTGCTGTGGAAAACCAAAAGCAGTTCTATGTACAATGTGACATTATGAAGCACTGCCTAAAGCCACAGCTGGATACTCTAATCTATGTTAGTTCAGCAGAAGTATTTTGATGCCTTATGTGAGATTTATGTAAAACAAATATTCCACAGGGATGGATACATTTGATCTGCGTATTCTGAACATCTCTGCTCAATCCGACAGCTATTTGTGTCTTTAATTGGACTCGTCTCTTTGGTATTAAATCTATGTCAATAAAATCCCAACCTACTTGATACTAGAGACCTTACTACTGCCCCGTCTCTATTCTGGTTCCCTGGCATACGAGAATCTTTCTCTCTTTTTTCTCTTCTTCTTCTTCCCGGTCTGATCATAGCACGACCTCCACTGCAACAATAGCTGATAAAGAAATGATTTGGCCTGACAACAAAATCTGCCGCCTCCTCCGATGGTTCACATTCATACATTCTCTAAATGTCTAAATCTATTTAACACTTAACAGCGGGTTTAAATGAGCAAGAAGAATAAATCACAGGCAGCTATACGCAGCGTCCCACCACGGCTTTCACAGTATATTTCCTTCTCGGCGGCCCTGTAAAACGTTATATAACCAACGAACACTGAATCTTAAGCAGGTGAATCTGTAAACCGGCAGAAGAAGCAGTGATTTGACTTCTGGTAATCAATCGTTTTCCACAAAAAATAAATAAAATAAAGCAAACGCGCTGGTGCAGTCCCATCAAAGAGAGGAGCCGCTGCAACAGTCTGTACATTATCGGGAAAAATGTGGGTGTCTGTCGGGGTGTTTCGACATTTTGTTCTTTTCTTTTTCTTCTTCTTCTTCTTCCTTTGCCGCTCTGTGAGGCAGAACGCATTACGGAGATGGTCTGTTAGAAGACGGGGGAAGAAGGAGTAACGGAGAGAGCAAGAAAGAGAGAGGAAGAGGGAATAGAAATAGAGGTATAACGCTTGTAGCTCAGGGGGGCTTACGAGTCTGCGTTCAGAGCCCCTCAGATCCGAGCCCCTGCTGAAAGGAGAGTAAAAGTGAGATATCAAACAACTCAGGGGCGATGAAAGAGGAGAGTAGAGAGGTGCGGGAAACCAGAGGAGGAGAGCGAGGGAAAAGCTCTCCCCTCCCGTGTGTTGTTGTTTTCTTTTTTGGATGTTTGTTTCCTTCCTCTCTTCGCTGTGTTTCAGTGGAGCGAGGGACGACCTCGCTGGGTAGAGCGCGGCTCTTCTCTCTCTTTTAAGTCCCACTCACTCTCTCGGTTCCCTTTGAGGATCAGCCAGAGGGATCAGCAGAGGAGAGGGAGTGATGGGGGGGAGGAGGGGGTGTAAAAAAACGGGGAAGGATGGAGAGAAGAGAGACGGGCGGCAGACATGCGAAAGTGTGTGTGTGTGGGGGGATGGAGAGAGACGACCGAGTAGCAAAGAGTTTAACAACTGGTAAAGGGGAATACAAAAAAAGGGAGCTAGACAGGACAGCAGTGAAGGATGAGGGAGCGAGGGAGGGAAGGAAGGATGGAGGATGAACGGACAAACGTGAAACCCAGCGCTGCCCAAATAAACGTGTTTGTTTGCTGCACTGTAAACACACACTTCTTGTTGCATTTGGGACAAATCAGCTGCTAACGAGTGTTCGCCTCAGCCTCCGCTGGTTTGTCATCAAGTCAACCGGGACAGAACTCTTGAAATATAATCCCGATGACACGCCTCCAGTTTCTGGTTTTAAATGTTGGAGGACTCGCCGTCCTCCACCTCAGAAATTCTCAGTTGACTCACGTTCATACGTTTGCCTCAGCTGGCCGATAAGTAAAAAAACGAGTTCAGCCATGAAGACTTGCACAAAAGCACCACTTGAAATCTCGCGTTGAACAAGAGATGTGCTCATACGTTTCGTTTTCATTCGGCATTAAAAAGCATAAATAAATAAAAAGTTGGAGAAGACTGATCAGCTTAGAGGGGGCAGCCCTACAGCAGTGTGATCGTCCAATCAAATGAGAGTTTGGGCCCCTACTTTGCCACACTGGTCATATAAAACCGCACTTTTGTGGATCGTAGTAGTAACTAACTAACGTGTGTTTTAAATGAATATATGTAAATTCCAAAACAATGTGGCTACGGTCTCATTCATTCAACCAGGGAGCTCGGAAAGTTTCTCCTTTGTCTCTCCATCATCCTCCTGCTGATCTAACAGCAGGTGAGGAAGGTGTGTGTGTGTGTGTGTGGCAAACAGTTATCTGTAGCTCTAAGGACTCCAAATCTGGGACGGTGAGGGTAAAAAGTGGTAAAAAGTGAATTAAAACAACCTGTGCGTTAACAGGACGGCAGTATAGCAAGAACAGATGTGTGGACAAATGAAGGATGAATGCAAAGAAGAAAAAAGAGGAGGACAAATGTCAGGATGATTGATGAAGAGTTGGAATGACAGGAAGATCGCAGACATAAAGAACCTCCGAATATTTTGACGCTGAATAGATGTTGATACGACACTGAAAATCCAGCGGTGTAAAAAAAAAAAAAAAAGACAAGCTGAGCCAATTTCGAGAGCTGTCTGCAGCTGCTGCTGCTTCTTCTTTCACCATCTCCTAAGATGAGAGCTGATTTAAACAATTCCCGAAGCCGTCTTGATATGAATTTCACTCAGGCATTATGTGATACTGTGAACATTCGTGGAAGCAGGGAGCCCCTGATCGTTCCCGTCTATCAAAAAGCGGAGAGGATGTGCAGGACGACTGCTGCAAAGCACGAGGTCTTCCTCTTCACTGGAGCCAACGCAGAGACGGCGGACGGAGGCCTAACGAGGGTCAGCAGGGACAAGGACGCGGGCGAGAGCATCCGCATGCTACATGAAGAAACATCCACAGTAAAATGCAACACAAAACGCGCACGAACGAACTCACGCGCAGGAAAGTGTTTGTTTTCAAACAACGGCGAAGAAGACATACATTCTTTTTCTTTTCTTTTCCCCGCCCTGGGTCATGAATTAACACACTCCCACACAGCTGACAAAAAAGGTGCACAAAAGGAATGTAAGCGGAGCATATTCATGCATGGCCTTGATATGCATATGTGCCGAGCTCTCACAAGACAAAAGAGGCAACAGGAGGAGAGGGGTGGTGAACGAGAGCTTGTCTTCGGCGCGGCTAAGCCTCTGCATTTTTTTTAGAGGGGTTTTAGATGAGGAGGGGTTTGTTCTATAGCCCCCCCTCCCCCCCCTCTCCATCCCTATAGCGTCCCCGCTTCCTGCTCTCCACTTCTACATGCCTTTAGCCTCCTTCTGTCTGTTCTCCTCACACAACTGGAAGTGGAGGGAGGGCAGGGGGGACCTCTAACACCACTGCAGCAGCTTCACTCTGGTCTGGAGCCATGGTGAGGGGTCAGCCACACACACACACAGACACACACACACACACACACACACACACACACACACACACACACACGGGCGACTTCACGTCTCCATCACAAAAGAGAGAGCAAACAGACGGCTGTTTCCCTGTAATTGGTTTTTAAATCACAACCTTTAATCGTGCCTGCGCACTTTATCGTCTCTGCTTCCTTCATGCTTTCAAGGAGACGCTGTCACTTAAAACATTAAAAAAAAAGGTTTTATAAAGGAGATAGGAGATACATATGCTGTCATTTGATATTTTGTTGCCGTTGTTCTACCGGAGAGCTGGAGAGTGTGTGTGTGTGTGTGTGTGTGTGTGTGTATATATATCTCATTAAATGAGAGAGAGAGAGAGAGAGAGAGATGTAATATAACAAAAATCATGGGATGAAAAGGGCAGGAGACAGAAGATGGGAGGAGGAAGTGGATTTGCGTAAAAACAAAAAAAATAAAGACAACTGGAGAGGAGGACAAAAAAGAGAGGAGCCACAGATGAGCATGGGAGACGGAGATGAAATAGGAACGTTGGGAGACAGGAGGATGGGGGAGAGAGAGAGAGAGAAGGAACAAGGGAGAGGGAGAGAGTGGCGGTAGTGGAGGTGTGTGTGGGGGAGCAGAGGTCTCTTAACCTTGTGCGACGGGCCGTGTGCTTGTAAATAAACATCAGCCTGAGATTATTCCGAGCACGAAGGCCCAGACTGTGGGGCCCCGAGGTCAGAGTGGGCCCATACCTGGCTCTGTCTCTCACACACACACACACACACACACACACACACACACACAAATACATGGTGTTAGGGCCTATTCAAATACTGGTGCATGCACGCAGACATTTGGGATAAAAAAAAAGAAACAAGGAGCATGAACACATCTAAACACACACTCACCCGAACACACAGACACGCAAACGTAAAGTGACAAAAGCACACAAATACATACACGCGCGCGCTAAATCTAGCAAGACAAAAAAAAAGTGGTTATGAACAAAGAGAATATGCACACTGTTGAAGTACCCACTCACACAGTGCCCACAGAAAACACACACACACACACACACAGTCTCTGTACCGTTAACACCCCAGATGTCTACAGACATACAGTCATCCTGAGCTCAGACGCTGTGTGTCATCCATCTCATTCTTTTGCTTTTTTTGGTTCTTCCCTTGTTTTTGAGGAACCGACTGATGGGTACAGACACTGGGAAGTGGGATTATTCACAATGACATAACATGGTGCGAGATTCACGGCTCACTCGCACTAATCCGTCGGCTTCCTCTGAAGCATCCTGGAAGTCGGAGGCGGAGCCCGCACCACCTTTGGCTAAAGGTATTTTTTCTTCACTCGGGAGTTACTACAACAAACTTTTTAATTTCCCCCTCTTCTAATGACAATATGGTTATTTTCCATTATGGACTCATCTTCAGACTATTCAAGTTCATGGTGATATCTTGTTCTGTCAGTCCCAAAACCCAAATGTTCACATATATATGTGACATAAAACAGAGAAAAGTGGGAAATCTAAAGATTTAAGGCGCTGAAAACATAATTTTCTTCCCTTTGTGCATGACAAATTATTTTAAAGATTAATCGGTTATCAAAATTCTTTGTGTTTATTTTTTCTAATCGTTGTAGTCTCAAAGGAAAATTGATCCTGGATGTTTAATAATACAATGCCTTTTACTTAAAAGGCAGTGACAAGACTCTATAGTCCGTCAACCTTTAATTGAGAGAAAACAAAGTTGATAATCACAGTTTACATGAGGATGAATCCAGTTCATTGGCACTTATTGTTTCATTTCAAGGCTCTTAGGGTCCCAAAATTTGATCAAATCTGCTGTCCTAATAAAAATAAATAAAACTGAATTAAGTGAGAGGAACAACAGAAGACCTATTGATTGTATATGTGATGTGCTTACTGTTCAATGCTGGGGGAGAGGAAGAGTTTTGGGAAGACTTGGGTGGCCTCAGCATCCTCAAAGCTCACAGAGAGAAGGGCCACGTCCTCTCCGGGGTCCACCGCTGTGTCCTGAGAAAGACAAAGGCTGGCTGTTAATGCTACTTGGTAAAACCACCATCTACAGGCAAAACACCATTGACATGAAGCTGGGACTCGTTTACATAACCACAGCCTGCACTGACTCGCACACTTGGATGGGATAGTTAAGAGTTAAGGACTGGGGTTGGCGTGAAATAGTTGATAGGAGGTCAACGCGTTCAAAGGCCGATCCGCATCATTGTCCGAAGCATACTGATTCCGCTCAGTTCTAAATTTGGTTCCAAGTTTTAAGGTAGTCACTTGTCCGTAAAATAACCTTTCTTTGTTTTGCCGCAGCAGGTTAAGAGTCAATCTGAGTTCTTAAAAATTAAGTCACGTATAACCTTTGGAATTTCAAGGTGTGGAAAAGTGGATTTGATCAAGATCCGACGGGATCGAGATTCAAGACGAAGGTTAAGATGGGATTTAAACTCAAACCCCGGGGATCACACACTCCTGTGTGTGCGCAACAAGTGTGCAAGTCCCAAAATCTTGAGGGAGATGGAGAAGAGACGAGGAAAGACACCAGAAGAAACATCTGTTTCGTTTCATGCCACATTAGCTTCAACAGCTGCACTGCACGGCTGAGCTGATGACTGGGAGCGCCAATCAAATCATGTGTGAGATGGATGCAGAGGCCACCCGGAGCGGCTCGCTGCAAACCTCGTCTGTCTCTCCGAGGTTCTAATTTCTCCTTCTGTGATGTTTTTCCTCGAGCGTGGCTACTTCTCAGGCACTGTCATTAGCGCAATTCCACATCAAGTACCATTCTGGGCTCCCTCTCTCCCGACAAAGGCTCGGCGGCGTTAATCAAATGTCTTACAGATGGTTTGAACTCATCCATTTGTTATAATCGCTCCCTGCCGTGGCGAGAGGAAATCTAACCACCACACATGATGGACAGAGACACAGCGCAACCAGTTTGCAGCATGGCGGCCTCAAACGTGTTCGGGCTCAATAACTGATTACACACACTCTGCTGATCACAAAAAAACAAACTGACCGTTGGTTTGAGGAAAAAAAACACGGCTGAATGGGTGGAAAAATACATTCCTTCACTGCACATTTCCTCTCCAAGCGGAGTGGAAATAATTGTTCTGCATATGATCTAATGACTTTGACCATCATTTCTTTTTCAAATAAAAAAAAACAATCAAATGAACATAAAATTATTTTAGCATGGGATACAAAGATATGGGGACCTTTAATTAATAAACACTTCTTGAATCCACAGTGCATTTAGACAGCAGCTCTGCTGACTATCATGCAGTCGGACTTGTCGTGGCAGATGCATTAGTGGGTAAAGACATAAAGAGTAGAAGGGAGGCAGTGAAAGAAAGCGGGGTGTGTGGCATCCAAAAGTGTTGCCTGATGGAATCAGCTCACATCAATACAGTGTGCATCAGTAAACAAGAACTGCTCTCTGTCCCGCAGCAGCGCTGGCGGCTTCTGCCGCTGACGATATGGGACAGATAGGAACAGGCGTGGGGCTGTGGTGGAGGTGGGGGCTCTGGGAAAAGATTGTTTTGCTCCAGTTTGTAGCTGTCAAGTCCCGTTCTCATCCTCAAAGGTGATTTAATGGATGCTCCCTTTGGACTGGGACAGAGTAAACAGATAGATGAGAACCAACAGGAAGGTGAGAGGGGCCAGGAGAGGAACATAGGGCAGCTCTGCAGCAGACAATGTCCCGATTCGGCTGGACTACGGGCGCTGTTGAAAAGGGAGCCTTTTTGTGGAATGATTCAGACTCATCTCATCCCAGCAGACAGCAAAGGGCTGTCACAAGTCATATTGCATCAAAGAAACACAAACTAAAGGCAGACCCTTTAACTTTGAGCTAATGCCATTCTAAAGCAATGTGCTACGCAAGTGTAGATGACAATATTATTTAACTTTAGTTAAGCGTAACTATACATCAAACTTTACATGTTTATTTCACAAACTGAACTTGTATATATAACTTGTAAGGAACACATACACACTGTCAGCCAGGTTTGATCACAAGTGATCTCTTCTAGTGTATGAGCCTAAAACAAAATAGCATTTAAACAAGAGGAACAAAACACAAAGTGCAGCTGAATGAGTTTTTCTGGTATTTCATCATAAACCAAAATACTGGACAAATTAACCTGGTGAATGGGTCCTGTCTGGACATTAACCCGTTTACTCTCCTATGCTGGTCGTGGTTAAAGTAAGGCATTTATCTCAAATGGTTAAGGTAAGGCATTGACCTCCAATGGTTATGGTTAGGCATTGACCTCTAATGGTTATGGTTAGGCATTGACCTCCAATGGTAAAGGTAAGGCATTGACCTCCAATGGTTAAGGTTAGGCATTGACCTCCAATGGTTAAGGTTAGGCATTGACCTCTAATGGTTATGGTTAGGCATTGACCTCTAATGGTTATGGTTAGGCATTGACCTCTAATGGTTATGGTTAGGCATTGACCTCCAATGGTTATGGTTAGGCATTGACCTCCAATCGTTATGGTTAGGCATTGACCTCTAATCGTTATGGTTAGGCATTGACCTCTAATCGTTATGGTTAGGCATTGACCTCTAATCGTTATGGTTAGGCATTGACCTCTAATCGTTATGGTTAGGCATTGACCTCTAATCGTTATGGTTAGGCATTGACCTCTAATGGTTATGGTTAGGCATTGACCTCTAATGGTTATGCATTGACCTCAAATGGTTAAGGTTAGGCATTGACCTCCAATGGTTAAGGTAAGGCATTGACCTCCAATGGTTATGCATTGACCTCAAATGGTTAAGGTTAGGCATTGACCGCCAATGGTTAAGGTTAGGCATTGACCGCCAATGGTTACAGTAAGGCATTGACCACCAATGGTTACAGAAAGGCATTGACCACCAATGGTTAAGGTAAGGCATTGACCACCAATGGTTAAGGTAAGGCATTGACCTCCAATGGTTAAGGTTAGGCATTGACCTCTAATGGTTATGGTTATGCATTGACCTCCAATGGTTAAGGTTAGGCATTGACCTCCAATGATTAAGGTTAGGCATTGACCTCCAATGGTTAAGGTTAGGCATTGACCTCTAATGGTTATGGTTAGGCATTGACCTCTAATGGTTATGGTTAGGCATTGACCTCTAATGGTTATGGTTAGGCATTGACCTCCAATGGTTATGGTTAGGCATTGACCTCCAATGGTTATGGTTAGGCATTGACCTCTAATGGTTACGGTTAGGCATTGACCTCTAATGGTTATGGTTAGGCATTGACCTCTATTGGTTATGCATTGACCTCCAATGGTTAAGGTTAGGCATTGACCTCCAATGGTTAAGGTTAGGCATTGACCTCTAATGGTGATGGTTAAGCATTGACCTCCAATGGTAAAGGTTAGGCATTGACCTCCAATGGTAAAGGTTAGGCATTGACCTCCAATGGTAAAGGTAAGGCATTGACCACCAATGGTTAAGGCAAAGGCATTAACCTCCAATGGTTACGGTAAGGCATTGACCACCAATGGTTACGGTTAGGCATTGACCGCCAATGGTTACAGTAAGGCATTGACCACCAATGGTTAAGGTTAGGCATTGACCACCAATGGTTAAGGTAAGGCATTGACCACCAATGGTTAAGGTAAGGCATTGACCTCCAATGGTTAAGGTTAGGCATTGACCACCAATGGTTAAGGTAAGGCATTGACCACCAATGGTTAAGGTTAGGCATTGACCACCAATGGTTAAGGTAAGGCATTGACCACCAATGGTTAAGGTAAGGCATTGACCACCAATGGTTAAGGTAAGGCATTGACCTCCAATGGTTAAGGTTAGGCATTGACCTCCAATGGTTACGGTAAGGCATTGACCTCCACTGGTTAACTATATGTCGTCGGGGCAGCAAGTCTCACAATGCTTTTCGCAAAACCATCTCGACATGACCTGGTATATGGTCAAGAGGAAACGTAAGATATTTCCAACGGCCATTGGATACATTTTTTGGGCCAATAATTGTGGATCGACTAACTGACAAATGCATTTATTACAATTCTGTAAATTGAGACTTGGTGGAAGAACGTCAGTCAGAGAGAGAACCCTTGACTAACCTTTGGATAATAAAACCATTTCAATAGTCTCAGAGGGAGAAACATTTGTGATTGTCCAATTGCTGCGATTTAACAAAAAAAAAATACATAAAAAACAACTTACTGAGAGTGAAACAAATATATTTGTCTCTGAAGATTTTGCATTGCTCAATATTCATGATCCCATTTTATGGCAAAAAAAGAAGGGTTCTGTGCTCCTTGAAGTGGCATGTTTAAAGTAAATTAAAGTGTAGAGGGGCAATACAAATGCTTTACTTGACAGCTGGTTTTGGTTATGGAATACACAGTGTGCTGAAGTGGTGTCCTAGCAGTGCGGTGGTAGTTTAGAGGCATTTAAAAACTCTCTCATGATTTCCTTCTCCCAAAAAACTTTGCAAATCCTCTCCAGAAGTTGTGAAAGGATAGCCTAATGAGAACAAAAAATTACCTTTTAACCTACCTACCTTGAAACCATTACTTTAATTGAAACAGAAGCGCTCTTCCCTTTGTAATGCAATAAAAGCCCCCAAATGGCCATTAATGTTTCTGTGCTCATACACACGTCTTAAGCCCTTTTAACCAAATACACTCGAGGGCAACTGCTGCTTGCTTATGTAAAGAGTTAGTAGAGAAGCAGCTTTAAAAAAAAAAGCTTCTGCTCAACAGGCCACAGGCAGGACCTTAATGAAGAGACTTCTTCATTGGTAAGTAATGAGCACTGAAATGGCCTGGGTCAGAGAGGGGTATGGGGGGGGTCCTGCAGGGGCCGGTGGTTGGATGTTAAAGCAGTATTTACTACATGCCCCCGAGGGCATGTGACTCAACTGCTCAAGGACTGGATTTAAGAAAGCGGGCGAGGAGTGTGCACGCGCATGTGTGCGTGGACATCAAGGTTAGATGGTGCCTCCGAGTCAAACACTTTCACGTGGCCACCACCACCCCGCGTCCTCCATCCTGCATACTGCATCCTCCTTGCTCTTTCAGACACACGGGTCCACGAACACGCACACTTCTTCCCTGTGTCCGCCCTTGTGTCTCCCGATGCCCCGGCCTCTGGCATCTCCTCTGTGTCGCATGTGACAGGTTGGAGATGTGACAGCTGTCCTCATGCCAGACCAAGTCTGGCCAAAGTCGCGACACACACAAACACACTCATCTGCAAACGCTACACGGGGGCTCCACTGCAGGGCTGGTACGGAGGAGGTAAGGGCACTTTGTCCGCCTCCTTCGCCCAACTTTAAATGTCATGCCCAACGTAATGGGGCGACTTGACTGACAGCAGGGTTGTTGTGCAAGGACATGTCCAGCTTCTAGGCGAGTGGCTTAAAGTGCCCTTGAACATGTGCTGGACACACAATGAGTTCAAGGCGGCGGCTGCAATTCAGGTCAGACAATTTTTAAGGGACTCCGGATCTTCACTTGGTGATCAAAGTTCGGTTGGATTTGCTTTCTAAACGAACCCGTTTAGTTCCGTTAAAACAAACATTGGCCTGGTTAATATGGTTAATTTAAGATGATGTGAAAGCCGTCAATGGAATACTAATGCAGACCAAACAACTGCTTGAAAAAAAGTGTCTCGGTCAGCTCCAAGTGGACTCTGGTGCGGTTTGCTTGTGGTGTAAAAGCAATTTTAGGAACAGCGGTTTAGCAACCAGTGCCACATACACATAGTTACTTAGTACTGGTAATACTAGCGTTGGGATGCCCAACAAGTATCAAGCTCACTCAACATTTCTTGAGAAATGTTCTAGGTGGAGTGAATGACGATTCTGCAGCACACCATTGTTCTTGTAATCTTGATTCTTCTGTACGTTTTTGTTTTTATCTTGGTCGCCTGCTGCTTCTGCATACTTTTGGCAACAGAAACCATTCAATCACCAAAAGCTCTTTGAGGACACGTGTGCTCTCTTACGACTTCTAACATTTACGAATGCTTAAAAAAAAAAATTCCTACAGTTAACCTTTGTGCCTACCGGCTCTTTGTCACTATTCAGGTGTATGTAAAAAGTCAATACTCAAATAATGGCTCCAGATACAAACTCAAGCACGATTTTCAATTGTTGCAAAAAAATAAAAACATTGCAATGTCCTGTAAGAAATGTTTAAACAATTCACATAGCAGAAGTAAAATGTATCTTCCATGTCAAGAGCCTTGAAGAGAGCGTAAACACAACCATCGGCCAGTACAACAAGCTAAATAATACTTTGGATCAGACAACAGAATGAAGTGAATGGATGTCTGACATACTGAATTGTGTGTAGCATTTTCATAAGTTTGACAGAGACTTGCGCCGTCGCACCCTGAGGGCGGGTACGCACAGGGTCAAGGTGGCAGCTGCCAAAATGTCTCATTGCGTGACATGAAATGTCCTGATTGAGAAAGAGAGTTGAGGATATTGTTCCTAATGATGTGGAGCTGCTGCTGCTGCTTGTGGGGAGGGGGTGAGCAGAGATGTGGTGTACTCCAGGGGCCAAAATACAGAACATGCAAGCGCAAGTCACAGCAACCCAAATTGGCACGCATGTCCAAGAGGCCCGAGCGTGCTCTTGGGTAATATCTGATCTATCCTGCGCCTGTCCCCCTCTTCCTCAAACGCTCCATTCCAGAGAACCCTGCGCTCACGTTTTAAACTGATGATTAACCAGGCGACTTTGCGTCACCCACATAGTTGCACCTCGTGCCAGGGCTCAGTTTCTGCACGAGGACAATAGGCGAGAGATTACAGAGCACACATGCTGCACCTGCAACCGTGTTGGTAGAACAGGACCCGAACACACCTCAACACTGCCCTGCTGCTGCAGCCACAAAAGCTTTGTGCATGGGGCGTGTCTGCAAACTGAAGAACAAGAATATGCTCGTGTGCGTGCCTCTCTTTGTGGAGCATGCAAGTCTTTCAGTGCGATGGGGTGTGGCAACACATGCTAACCTTACAGAGTGTTCCCAAGTTAATTGGTTCAGTGAATGTAGCCATGCCGGCTGCAGTGCGAAGCACATTGTAGAGCAAAAATTCCTTCTCTTATGTCATCTTCAGATTTAAGATTTGGCCGATTGAGTGTTGAGTGGGCCCCATTAATAGTGTTCAAGTAAATGCGGCATTGATAGAGAGGGTGAAACTGAAATGTAGATTGTGTGCATATGAAATTATTCTCTCTCAAATCAACAAATCCTCCTTGAGGATGATACTCGTATGATATCTTGCAAACAGTTATCTTTTGTGCGTTCTCCTATGAATATTTAGCAACACAAGTGATCAGAGCACCTGTGCACAACTACTTAGGCTTACGAAAAGATGGTGGTGGGCTGGACCCGAATATTTGACTATTTGAATATTGATTCGATTGTGCGCCTTACATACAAATCAAATGACACGAGATTGCAGAGCAAATGTTAGCAGCTGTTTTTCCAATTTCCAGCACGCCTTTGAAATGTCCGTGCAGAGTTCCTCCGAATCAACAGCAAGTTAGTTGTTAGTTGTAGGTAGTGGTAAGTGAGGAAATATGGGGACAACAGAGTGACCTTGATGCCAGAACAGCAGCAGCAATTTTCGTTTCAGTTGAGGGGCCAAGCGTTCTCAGTTAATGACTTCATTGAAAGACCATGGACCGATCAAAGAGGCAATGCAGTCAAGTACAACAGAAACAAAAGAAGCTGCAACAACTGGAAACAAGTCACAAGTGCAGTGTGTTGCAAAATACCTCGACAGTGGCGTCTCCACCCCAACAACCCACACGCTTACCCTGTGCTGCTTGGAAATGAGACGGAATGAGACACCTATTACTGAGTCATAGCCGCGGGTGAAACACAGCTCAATGCAACCAGCTGGGCCAAGTTTACAGTCAATACGAGCCTTTAGCAGGGACTCAATGCATACTTAATGCGTAGAACAGTTGAGAGCACACCATACTGCAAACTTAGAAAAAGTTTGGATCATGTTCATCATTCCGGGGCTACACTTCTCTCCACAACTGTTTGCGTCAATAACTGGCAGATGACCAACACAAACGCCACTGCGACACCTCACGCGAGCTGATCGTAATTTCACCGAAACGCGAGTCATATGTGCGTCTGTGGCCAAGTGTCACTGATAGTGTGTCACAAATAGCATGTCACAGCAGTGATCTGGCCTTCGCTGTACTGCCTGTGCGAACATCCAGTGTGTGTGTGTGTGATGCTAGGGGCCTGGAACCCACAAGGGTGACTCAAGTATGTGTTTGCATGTGGATAACAGCATGCCTGTGTGTTCCGAGAAATGAACGAATCCACGCATGTTCCCGCTGATGACGCAACACTGGGTGACCTACAAGTCAAGTGCCACATGACTTCTCGACCTTGTGGCGACGGCATCGTGTGTAACATCTTCAATCTCAAATTCAGTTGTTTTTTTTTTTTTGCCGCCTCAGTTTCGTGTGACCAGAGATCACATGTAAAAGACGAGCACTCACCGCAAACTTCCATCCTGAAAAAGGCCAGACTGGGAGCGGAGGGCCGAACACACTGGGTCGCTTATCATGGCATTTTCTGGGGGTGATGATTGTAATTAGATTAATATTGCTTCACTGGCAGTGTTGCAGGGTGTTTTTGTCCCACTGCACAGTTAATGAGACTAATCCGGTCATTTGAACCACTGCAGCCCCTTTCCCCTATTTGGGAACCGATGGGACGCTGGGCCTAAATAACCGTGAAATAAAGCCATTTACTGCCTATTGGTCCATGCTATGTGAGGAAAAAATATATTTTGTTCAAATAGCTTGAACATGTTCTCCGTTTGAAAGCATTAATCAATTTATAATCAACCTTAAATGTTGCTGAACGAAGCTGCGTGAATATAACAGTAACAAAAATGATATTTATTACTATAGACTGCTGACTACAGCAGATTCCCTGTTATCTTACTGTTACCACACAACCTGTGACACCACAGGAAAAACATCCCTTCTGTGTCCTTCTTACAGTGGGTCCAGGAGCATTGAGGAGTAGAACACATTTATTGGTAAGAATCATGTGATAAATAACTTCCTCAACAAGTATAAAGCAGAATTAGTGGTTATTTCAATGGTGGATGGCGGAAATAGTAAATGTTTTCACAGACACAGAGATAAGCCCCGCCCCCTTTCCCCAGCGAATGGTTGCGGAAAAAAAGAAAAACGAATTAACCACATAATGGAAACTCAGGCGAAAAAGCGCTGCGAAAATTCGCAACTCTTTTGGTGTGAACACGGCATTACTGTTACAAAATAATAAGTACTGCAGGGTGGACATCAGTTCAGGGCAAAAAAAAAAAAAGGTAATAATAGTAGTGTATAATAATATAGCGCCTTCTCATCTCCACCCACGTCTTAAGAACTATACATTTGCAACAATGCGCCAAGCCAGAGCAGATCTTTTGGGAGGGGTTCTTAAAGAGACGTTTATTTTTTACATTTAAGCATAATAAACATTTTGAGTAGAAACCCCAAATATAAGCATCAACCGGACAATGAGCATGATGCGTCTTCTTTAAGCTTTGGTACGTTGCTCTGGAGAAACAAAAAGGAAGAAGTCACATTCTTTGTTATTGTAGGGCTTTTTCCCCCTCCAAGTCATTGGTAAGCCAAGGGTAAGCAAAGGCCAAGACAAATGAGCACAGACAGGCAACATATAGAGACACAATTTCCCCCTGAAGCCACCAATGTGTTAATAAAAAGCCTCCAGAAGGCGGTATGAGGCGCGCAGAAGGACAAGGAATTGAGGGTCAAATGAAAGCTGAATAACATCAGGTTTGAAGTCAGAAAAACAAAGGATTAGGAAGAACATTTGGAGGTGTTAAAGAAAAAGGAAAAAAACACATATAGATAGTGTACAACTTGATGTAGAGCGAAGGCAGAAAGTAGGCCAGATAGAAGTAATTCCATGGAGGCGTGGAGAAGTGTGGGGCGGCAGAGGAACAGTCGGAGGATGAGGAGGGGGAGGAGGGGGGGCGTCTCCTGAGACCGTAATGCTGGAAACCTCTGATGCTCAGCTGGGGGTACAAGCAGGTGGGTGGGAATCTTTCATCTGGAGATGCGATGTGGGTGGTTATGGGGGAGAGGGTTTCGGGGTTGGGCGATTGTGGATCGCAGATTCGCCGAGAAAGAAAAGGAGGCGGAGTGACCTTTGGTATCAGGGAGCCACGTTGCACGTTGAGGGTCACTGGAGCATTAGGGAGTGGATTTGAGCTCCGCGCTGTCTAAGCGCCCCTCCTGAGGCTGTGATTTTTTTCTCCCTTTTAATTCACAGACTCCACAGAAGGTGCCGAGGTCCTAACCTTCATCTCCTTAAATAATCTGGGGGGGGAGCATCCTACGTTACACTTCTTCTATAAAAGGCACCTGACATTTCATCAGTTCCTGATCGAGAAGATGGGTGCTGTATTTATATGCACTCATGGAGATGTAAAGAACAAGAGTAAAGGGGGAGGGGGGGGGGGGGGGGGCTCTTTTTTTCCAGGCAAAAAAAAAAGAGCAGAAATGTATGTCCCTTCGAGTAATTTGAGATAAGCCTATTTTTAACGCTCCCGCTTAGCCAGGAAAGGAACAACACAAGAGAAATGTATTAGAAAGATATTAGTCATGTGTTCAACATATTTGCAGGTTCTGATAGTTAAAAAGAATGTTAGAAAGTAATTGATGAACTGTTATACTTTAGATTTAAACATTTAAATATTATTGGAAAGTATGAAGGCATGTATTGAAAAAAAATTATATATATAAAAATCTGATGATGATGTATAAATCATGATCATTTAAATGAAGGAATCTGAAAACCTTTCACGGACCCTACTTTGACAATCATTGGCCACTGCATTTAGTGTACGTTTTCAGCGTGTGCACACTGTGAAAACAAACAAACAAAAACAGCCAAAAGAAGAAAAAAAAACCAGACTCCAATAAAAACAAGTGTCACCACCACCATTGACACTGACAAGCAAATATGCTCCCTGGTTGCATGTTTGCCATGACATCACGAGGCGATGGATGACTCAATTACAGTGAGGAATATGTTATCATGTGCAAACAATTATAAATTCTTCGGCGTCAGAGGCATTCTGTGGCATTAGTCACTGCATATGGTCCCACACCTAGTGATGATACGATGAGGTAAGACTTGATAGGCCGAGTGAGCGTCATCATCGATGTGTCTCTGATAAAAAATTATCCGATGAGAATTACGAGCCAAATATGGCAGCACTGTATGTAAGAATGGAAAATATATAAAGAAATCTACATAAATAAATAAAAAAAACAGGAGGGACAAGGCGAGAGGAGATGGGAGCTGTCACAAAGCCGAGAGAAGGTGAAAGAAATGAAAAGGTCAAGGAGCTCACGTTGTTGCAAACCACCTCGTCTTGCGGCCGGGGTCTGGTGCCACTAGTCATGTGTCACAACAAGGGATGAAGGAGGATGCCTGACTCCTCCACCCCAGGGCACGACCTTTCTGACAACCGGGCTGTCAATGCAGCACCAAGGGTTGTTGCCGCCAGTGATGGGTCAGTGGATGGGAGTGCACTGACAGAGGAGGGGAGGACGAAGGACACAAAAGGCCGTATCCAAACCGACAAACCTTACCCTCTGACCTTTTCCCACCAGTGAAATCTTCAATAAAGTTAATCTAAATCAACATGGCACAGGATTTATCTGCACAAATGCACAGGCGTTTTCAGCTTTTAGTTTCAATTAGACCTCCGGTCAGGTGGAAATTGGATGCACTAAATGCTGAAAATGATGTGACATTGATGTGGACATAAGAAGGAGATGAAGTCACCGTGGGTTTTTGACTCTAAATGATCATAATTTACTAAATGAGCATTATGCTGTATTGAAGAAGAGTTGAAACTAGAGATTGAGACCATAAACTCATGTTTACAATGTTTACTGAGGGAATAAATCAAAAGAGAAGAAGAGTCATTTTCTCAGACTTCTATACAACCACACTTCTTTTTGCAACCAGGGGAGGCGCCCCCTGATGGCCATCAGAAAGAATGCAAGTTTAAGGCACTTTCACATTGGCTTCACTTTCCAGAACAGGAGGTTGCCGTCTGGTACTAACAAGAATGATAAAGTCACCAATGATTCACTTCCATTTTTCAGCACTGACATTTGTAACAAAGTGCCTCTGGTTTAGGTGTGATCTCTGGAACGCTCAAGCTGATATGGAGGCCAAAGGTCACCTTGGTTGGACTTGGACCTGCAAAACCGCAAGCCTCTTCAGTGTCCAACACATATGCCTCTCCGTCATGGAGGACGTTCTGACGTGAAAGTTGGAAAAGCAAGGGCGCAACAAATAATGTTTGTCGAACAGGGCTGTTGCACGTTTGCGTGTGCCATCAGGACGTTGCAGTAAAGGCTGGAACGTGCACCGGTTTGTTGCTCATGTGCCTCCTTGCGTGAGTGTTTGAGAACTAATAAAACCAGGATCCACTCGTAAAAGAAGCAAAAGCCGCCCCGTCCTGACAGGTGCAAACACAGTGAGAGCGATGTGTATCAAGCAGAGCCTGCACGTCTTCTTTTTGATAAAGTAGAAGCGATATACTGCTGTGAATTATGTGTCATGTCCTGTTTATTTTATGTTCCAACTTATTGTGATTAAATATGACCCACCAAAGGGGGTCGATGTGAAATAGCTTCAAGTTAACTCAAGTTCAAAGCATGAAGTGGCAGGACGTATGTTTAGTATTGTACAAGGCCCTTGACAAATTAAAATAAAATGATAACAAATACATAACTCTGATTTGCCCTTTGGATATTGACATTGGTCGCCTCCCCAGTTGCGCCTGCCATTATCAGTAATGGTTATGTCGTCACCCAAAGGTCAAGTTCAAATATTTACATTTGGCTCTCCTGGGTGTTTCTGGGTGTGAGCATCACCGACCACAAATGGATATTTACTAGAGCACGGATACTTTCTGGTTTGCATGGACTTTCTATTCTTAGGATTCAGATGAAGGTTACAGACATCCAGCTGTCCAGTCATACTTATTCCAGGCTATTCCATGGAGTCACACTGAGCAGTAAATTATAATGACCTCACGCTCTGAGTGACTTCTGCACGTGTAATGCCGGTAAGATCACGATGATGAACGAGCACAGAGTGGTTCAGTGCATGCTGCTACAGAACAGCGACACAAGAGGAACGCTTAAAACTCATTATTTTTATCGAAGATTTACCACAAACCATTTCTCGACATAACCAGGACATTTCCAGACAATGTTTTCTCAGGCCCAGCGCCAATGCCACCCACGCACTGACCTCTCAGGCTGAGTGCCTCTGTGCAAGAGCTCGCAAGGGTTAAAAGGGACTTAATAACCCTTAATGAATTCATCTGATTAGTTTAAGGCACTTCATTTGTTATTCAGAGCATTAATATAGCATCAAACAACTATTGTCTATGTAACGATATAGCGGAGGGATGTTATAAGAGCTTCTCTGGGCATTGTTTATATATAGCAGGTCCAGCCATGCGTGTATGTACAGTAAGTGCACGTGAGCATGTCCATCTTGCCATCTAATGGCCGCCGCTCTGCACTTTGCTTAATACGGTGCTTACAGTCAATAACCCCGCCCCCATTCAGGAAAACACTGTTCACTCTGCCAGCACTGTTGCCGTTGTTTACACTGTTTGCACCGCTAGCTGCTAGCCGCCGGCTTAGCTGTCACCATGTTGAGCGCGGCACGGAGGCAATACATGTGCTCTGAATTCCGTATAAAGAATATTTTAACAAAAATGATATTAACATGACACACTTTCTACTGGAAAGGGAGAGGTTGTAGAATGAGGAAAATACACAGAATTTGAGGGCATTTAATTATGTCTAAAAACGGCAGTTTGGAAGGCCACGGATTTCTCTTGCGCATCATACAAACAGTGGCTTGCAAAAGTATTCATACCCCTTGAACGTTTCCACATTTTGTCACATTACACGCCACAAACATAAATATATTTTATTGGACTTTTATGTGAAAGACCAACACAGAGTGTCACACAATTGTGAAGTACAAAGAAAATTATAGTGCAATGTGCAAAATGATTCAGCCCCCTTTTCTCTGAGTGCAACCAATTGCCTCCAGAAGTTGCCTGATGACTGCTGAACGATTGAATGTTGACCGAATGACTAAATAGAGTCCACCTGTGTGTAATCTAATCCCAGTACAAATACAGCTGTTCTGTGACGGCCTCAGAGGTTTGTTAAGAGAATATTGGGGAGCAAACAGGACCATGAAGTCCAAGGAACACACCAGACAGGTCAGAGATAAAGTTGTGGAGAAGTTGAAAGCAGGGTTAGGCTATACAAAGATTTCCCAAGCTTTGAACATGTCACGGAGCACTGTTCAGTCCATTATCCGGAAAGGGAAAGAGTACGGCACAACTGCAAACCTACCAAGACACGACCGTCCACCTAAACTTACGGGCCGAACAAGGAGAGCACTGACAGGAGATGCAGCCAAGAGGCCCATGTGACTCTGGACCAACTGCAGAGATCCACAGCTCAGGTGGGGGAATCTGTCCACAGGACAACTATTGGGCGTGCACTCCACAAATCTGGCCTTTATGGAAGAGTGGCAAGAAGAAAGCCATTGTTAAAAGAAAACCATAAGAAGTCCCGTTTGCAGTTTGCCAGAAACCATGTGGGGGACACAGCAAACATGTGGGAGAAGGTGCTCTGGTCAGATGAGACCACAATGTAACTGTTTGGCCTAAATGCAAAACGTTATGTGTGGCGGAAACCTAACACTGCACATCACCCTGAACACACCATGCCCACTGTCAAACATGGTGGTAGCATGATGCTCTGGGGTGCTTCTCTTCAGCAGGGACAGGGAAGTTGGTCAGAGTTGATGGGTCGATGGATGGAGCCAAATACAGGGCAGTATTGGTAGAAAACCTGTTGGAGTCTACAAAAGACTTGAGACTGGGGCGGAGGTTCACCTTCCAGCAGGACAACGACCCTAAACACAAAGCCAGGGCTACAATGGAATGGTTTAAAACCAAACATATTCATGTGTTAGACTGGCCCAGTCAAAGTCCAGACCTAAACCCCATCGAGAATCTGTGGCAAGATCTGAAAACGCTCTCCATCTAATCTGACTGACCACAAAGTATTGACTCAGGGGGGCTGAATAATTTTGCACACTGCACTTTTCAGTTTTTTATTTGTGAAATTTTTTTTTTTAAAACATGTATAATTTTCTTTGTACTTCGCAATTGTGTGACACTCTGTGTTGGTCTTTCACATAAAATTCCAATAAAATATATTTATGTTTGTGGCGTGTAATGTGACAAAATGTGGAAACGTTCAAGGGGTATGAATACTTTTGCAAGCCACTGTATCAGTTGAGACAGGGATCTTCGTTTGGGTGATGCAACCCTGGAAACTTAGGGAGTACACAGGGACACGAAGGCCAACACACAACGTATTAACCAACTTTTCATCTTTGCCGTCAGAGAGAAAGCGTTACAGTTGCAGCTGCAATGTGAGTCAAATGCTTTCACTGCAACAGGTGCTTTTTCACAGAGGCTTTGGAGACCAGTCACATGCACTAATGATTAAAAACATTATATAACACTGTGTGCGTCTGTGACAGTTACCCCCAAACATTATTTGTTAACACGCTAGTACACAGGTGTTCTTTGATTTCAGCGCTATGCCCACAAAGGGAAAGTATGACTGTGCTGTGCTTTCTTCGTGACAGTCTGGAACATGAGTGAGATGAAAGCATGTTACTGTTAACATGGGCAACTTCATCCAGACTCCCTTTAACTTTGTGTGACATTTTCTCAGAGAGCTGAAAAGCAGTGGAGTACCAGATGTGAAGCCACCTGGTAGTAATCGCCAGCGGGACTCTCAAATCCATGGAGCTTGTGAAGAAGACAAACCAGATACAAAAAATGTCTGGACTGCCAACAAGGAGGCTCAATTACTGACAATTACAGACCTCAGTCAATAAACCACAGGTTCATCCAAGGTTCCTCTTTATTCACTGTTACCATCATTAAAAAGCAGCACGTGTGTACATTCAGTATACCTTCAGTAGCTAGCGTAGCATAGACGTGCTAATGCTAGTAAATAATGTGCTAACGTACTCTGCTCCACAGGTTTTTTATGTGGAAGAGTAACATTTTAGAGACGTACATCTCCTTCCCATCACTCAAGGTAACGATTTTACACTATTACAACAACGTTTAACCATGAAGAGCTCCAAATCCGCTTCATAATTGCCGATCAGCAATAAGAAATGCCCAGTCTGGATTAGCATTAATAAAGCTCTGAAAAAGCTGTAGGAGAGCCAACTCCTATTAATCGCTTAATGGTAGGGGTGGGAAACGGCCATTCATACGCATTTTCTCTTGCTGATTTAATGCGGTTACAGTTTGCGATGCATTTGGTGGTAAAACTGGCTAGTGAGGCGGATATCAAGGGCAGGCTGGATAACATGCATGCATCGTCTTCTTTGAATCCCTTGTGTGTGTGAGGGACTTTTGAATCGCACGCGGGAATACAAAATACTATATAGATGCAATTTAAATATATTGAAAGGCTAATGCCATATCAAAAAACGGGTTTTGTTTTCATAAAAATCTTTAACAATAATTTCCCAATGGATGAATACTATATTCCTCTTTTTTATTTATTTATTTTTTACAAAATATTGACTTAAACATTAGTATAGAAACACATTGCAGACAATAATTGTACTAACGGATATTTGAGAAAGGACCCTGGTCTTTTCCCCCTGAAATCCCCAAAATAACTTACTTTGGTTAGATAACAACCCACTGACCCCCTCTCTTTTGCAACTGCATCCAGAACTCTTGCAACAGAGTATGTTTCAGTTTGCTGTGCCAGCAAACTCAGGAGAAGAGTGTGCATTTCCTGAAGTCAGATAAAACCCATATGTGGTATCATTTAGTGATGGTACTGATTGGAAGTAATTGTAAATACACATCAACTAATGACAGGGTCAGTAATTGCAATATTGCGACAGTTAGTACATGAAGATACAAAGATGAAATACTATCTTGAGAATCAAAATGTAATATTTAAACAATTCCTAATTCTGTTTTAGAGCTGTTACGCCTGACATTTAAAGTCATCTTCAAGAGCATACCAAGCCATAGTACATCCACCATTTAAAAGCCACATAATTGTTTATCTGCGTGGAAGCATTGGCTGGCCTTTTCAGATTTCAGTGGTACACTGCATTAGTGAAGCCCAAACTGGCAATTACTTGACGATGTCTTTTGGGCAACTTGCTTCTCTACTAAATGCCATGTCTCAATGCTATACAGACAGGACATCACTCAGCAACAGGACTTTCAAAAAGGCACCATGAAAGCTAAACGCATCCTGATATGCTTTGGTTCTACCCTGCATGTATTTCGAACACTTGGCTGCAGATTGACTTTGCATTTTCAGCGCAGGAAGTAGCAAATGTACTTTTCAATTGAGCCATTAAAAACATATGTTATGCACATTTCAAAGAGACTTCCTGTGACGGTGCAGAGAGAGAGAGTACAAAAGTGGTCTTGGCTTCACGCCCCACCACATGTTAGATGACAGTAATCCCTGATTAAATCTTTTGCTGTATCATGTTCATTTAAAAATACATTTATGTGGATTCATTTTATATATTAAAATAAAATAATCCATGATGCCCATTTCCTTAAATTCTCAATTACTGCAGTTTATCATATAATAATGAGTTTAACTTTTGCACAGAAATCTTTGTATTTGATTTATTTGATTGAAAACAGCTAAACATTTGCTCAACATTACTGACACCTCAGGGACGACATCTCCTCTGTGTCTTTGGGTAGCTGCTGTAAAGTATGTGCACAGATGCAGCAGAGAAGGACTACCTTATTCTTTGCAGAGCTCCAGTAGAGGCTGTGCAAAAAGAAAGAGATGAGACAGAAGAGGCAGGGCTGAGGCAACAAGCAGAACACTCTAGGCATTATGGGAGTAACCTGCAATTATTTTATAGCTCTTAAGATTCCTGAGCTCTTAGTCAGTGTTTACCGTGCAAGGGCACGGCAAGGCCACAAATTACAACCACTTGCTTTGGCACCACACGCTCAACAGTCACGCACAGGCCTCAGCTCTCTATCAAAGTAGCAGACAGGCCGAGCATAGAAAGACAAAAAGGTGACAGATGGACAGCAGCCATTAGGTCATTTTTGTTGGGTTTTGTTTTGTTTTTCCTTCCGTCATGTGTTTCCACAGTTGGTAACGCAACAATCTTTTCAGACTACATAATCCAGTAACAGCTAATGCTACTTGATTCATTCCTTCAGCTCTTTTAACCCAATGTGAAGCCATGTGGTCAAAACCACAACCGGCAGGTCGTGTCAACAGGAGAATGAGGCGGTCGAAGTGCGCAGCGGACACAAGCGCCATTGTGTTCCCTACTCTGGTCAGGACACGGCAAAAGACACAAACGGACAGCAGAGACTGTAACGGCCGATCGAGGTCCACATTATAGCCTCAATGGATCCTTAATGATGGGCACTGTTGTGTGTTGGCGCATGCATGCATGTAGTGACCATAGTATGGTTTTCCAGGACTGCGTAGAGAGTTGTGAAAGACTTCTCATGTGACGCAATATGATGTCTTCAGACACGACTTCTCCAAAAGTTCAACTGCCTCGCAAGTGGAGGACGTAAGCTGGACAGAAAACCGCAACAGCAAAAAGCCTCAAGAGCGGTTGAGAAAGGAGTGACAATTATGTGGCAACCGGAAAAGGTACGGTCACCGCAACTGCTGTCAACAGGTTTTGGAACTGTTTTGACCATATCTGGGGAGAATTTGACAAAATATGGATATAATGAGACCAGATTTAGGTAGAATGAGACCAGATCTGGGAAGAATAATACCAGAGTCTGGGTGTCAGTAATCTAAAAATCAGTTCACTACTTATGGCTGACAGCTGCTAACATTCTCAATCTATTTCAAAACCTTTCCTTAAGGAAAAAAAGAAAATGGCAATGAAGAAATACATAGAGGCGATGGTAAAATCTATTGTCTAGAATAAATAATACCTACTTAATCAGCCACCTGACCTCATGCTATAAGTGATCCTTCATGTTTGATCCCTTCATAACTCATTTAACAGTAAACCAGTAAAGAACTGGGGATGAGTGTTTTTTTTTATTGGCAGTGTACAAACTGGAATTATGTGGAGAAAACCCACAGCGTAAAGGTTAATCATTGAAATTATATTTTTTACTCTGTATTGCTGAATGCCCTTGAGCAACTTGGCAATGTAAACAACATGGGTGCTGTGAGGACTGAACAATGCATTGTTATTATATCTAATCTGCTATTTCAGTGCAGTTTCCAAATCAGAGCTGTCTACAGCAGTGTTTGCCAAACAAACTGTTTTTTTAAGGGGGCCCACTTTCTGAAAAATGACAAACCATCGAGACCCAAGTGACAATAAGCCATAGCAAAAATTGCGCGTACGTTCCTGACCATTTTTTGGGGCATTTTCCGTATCACCTTATATTATCTCGAATAGGTAAACTCGTCATCATGTTATTAAAAACATATTCACATGTTTAATAGTAATTCACTCTCTAATCTTGTGTGGCTCAAAGGTGTACTGCAGATAAAAGTCTCAATAAAAGATTAAGGAAGAAATTCTGCTAATGTATTTGGTGACCCAAATTCCAGTAATTATTAATACCACGAGTCGCCAACAATGCAGCTGTTATCAATGACGATAACCCCACCTTTTGAATGGCATGATAATAATTCATTACTTTTGATTGATTTCAACTATTGTGTTCCATCCTAATAAATATGAGGTTAATTGGTGATTTATTTATTATATGCTGCAAGTGTTTTCTCTGACTTATTGGTTTTCAAAAGAAGAAGCCTAGGAGAACTTCAACAACAAGCAACTGCATTATTATTTCATTAAATAACTAAATGATTCTTGCAGAAACAAGATACTATGGTCATGACGCGTGGGGGGAGGAACTAGTTTTGTTCAGTAAAACAATACAGCACAAATACAGGACTGTAGAAACATTCATAGGAAATAATAGCAATGTAAATTGGAACGGTTTTATCGGTCAGATACATTTCAATTACACATTCTCCTCGGATTGCTCAGCTCGAATGGGGTCAGTAAACTGTGTATTTGTTGTTGATTTTACTATTAGCATTATTGATTTGTATTTCTGACATTACTTTAATTGTGTGTTGCTCCGCAGCGCTCCCACCCTCCTGAGATGGAAGAGCACAGCCCTCAGGAGTGTCAGGAACAGGTTTCGAGAGGATCATTAGAGGACAATTTGTATGTTTTCTCTGTGACGCGTTTAACAAGCTGACTTGTAGCTCTTTGAATAGTAGGAGGAATTATTATTAAAATTAGAAAAGTCAGGACCCACACAGCCCCCACTACTTAACAAGTATTATTTAAAATTTCCCGTTAAAAAAAAGAGAAAAAGGTTTGGGGATGCAACATCTGCTTAAGGTTAATATTTGGATGAAATAATAATTTTTAAAAAAGACGGGAAATGAAAAGGAAGCGCAGAAATGACAATGGGACCACAAACGAAAAGACGGAGCGAGAGCCAGAGGCTCTGCTTCACCCTGACCCTCCCCTGCCAGTCGCTGCATGCGCAGCTCTGAAGGTTAAAGTGTGTGTGTGTGTGTGTGTGTCTGTGCGTGTGTGTGTAGGGGGATGGGAGAGGGACGAGGACGCTGGCCCAAAAATAATTAGAGTAAAAATAATTAGACGTAAGTGCTCTTGTTGAAGCATGCACAGCTTGCACAGACAGACCCAGGATACATAAATGCCCAGGGCGCAATGCATCCCTCCCTCAGGTCAGTGGAGGGGGAAGCACTTGACCTGCGGGGAGTTGGGTACTGGTTGCCGGGCATTGGAGAGGCTTGGCACAAAAATATAAATGAAAAGAAATTGTACAAATACAAATCTGTTAAGACGGTTTTAGAAAATATTCCTATTTGCTTTCTTGCAGAGATGCCACTGTCATGTATGGGAAACAGAAGGCTACATCCAGCAGCTGGGTTAGCTTAGCTTAGCACAAAGACCAAGCTAAGCTAAGCACTGCCTGCAGCCTTAAATATAACGGACAGATTTGGGGGATGGGTCGATCTTTCCATCCAACTCCCACACCAGAAAGCGAATGAGCGCATTTCCCAAAAATGTTGACCTATTCCTTTATTAACTGTGCTGAACCAAAGACTGGAAATACGTTGAACTAACCCGGAAGCATCACCATCCAATAAAGCAGACAGAACGCAAGAGAGTTAAAAAACAGCAATTAGAGCCATCGGCAATCAGAGGCCGTGGTTTTTTTGGGGGGGGTTCAGGAATGGAACGACAATCACAGAAGATGTGTGTCTATTGTTATACAATTTATTTAGTTAAATAGATGTTCAGCTTGCAGCTCATACATTTCTGTTCATTTGTCAGGTTATTATTTGGGAACTTTAGGCTCAAGGGAAGTAACAGCATGCATGGTTATCTCACACAGAGCTACAGAAATACAGAATAGAGCAGATATTAGTTAGTTCACAAGACGGGTCACCTGAAACATCCTATTAGATCAATGACAGCTGCTCGAGGCCCCTCAAACACACACACACACACACACACACACACACACACACACACACACACACACACAGCTTTGGAGCTGGTGACACGGGCCAGTGCTTGTGGGGGAAACAAAGCTCAAGTGAAGCGAGAGCAGAGGGCTCAGTCACGAAGGTGGCATCACTCCGTGCTGATCAGTGGGGACATTTAGAGGCAAGCCGCCGCTGCACATATACGTACGCTGCTGTGCGAGCACGGGACCAGACGCAAAAAAGGGACATCTTTTAACCAAAAGGTCACATCTGTAATGTTCTGTGTGTTAAGGAGAATCCTTGAGTAGCACAAAGCAGGATAAGGATTCCTTAGTAGAGCTAAAGCTGATCGATATGGCCTGAAAATAAAATCTCAGATTTACAATTTAAATCAATAAATATTCCTGGCCACACGACAGCAAATGTGCTTTGCTGTCGTGTAAAAGTCTTCTTCAATACAGCATGATGTTCATTTAGTGAATTCTGGTTCATTCAGTCAAATAGACCATAAAGCAGAGTATGCTTTAGGGCGGGGCTTACTGTGATTGACAGGACGCTACCACAGCATTGTCCAGTCTGGGAATTTTTCGTGTTTTCGTCTTACAACTTTACCTCTTTCTAGTGCGGTTTCACTTCATGAAAGTTAATTATAGAAATGTCTTATTCTGGATTCGGTTGTATTACTAGTTGCAAAAAAAAAACAGATGGTGACGGCCAAAAGGCAGAACTAGAGGCTTTCAAATGGTAATCCGATGGTCTGAAGAGAACTTATCTGAACAATGGGAGCTCTGGGAAGCTTGTGGCAGTTTGGTGCCGTAATTATATCCACTTTGTGAAAATCGATTTTCATTTTTAAACATCATCCTAAACCATGAATTTGAATGAATCGATAAAATAGATGTATTGCCCAGCTCTATAGGCAGAATTAGGGGCGTGTGGTAAGCTTTCTGCCATAAAGCATCTAGGATATCTTATACGTTTCCTGCATCTCTTCTTCCCATCCACAATAAGGCGTGTTAAGTAGACCGTACCAAACAACACAAACCAGCGATGGGAACAAACATCCTATGCAGTGGGAGGTCAAAGGCCAACGCTGAATGAGAGGATAAGTAAGAGCAACATTAAACGGGTGACAGCCCAGAGGTCAAGGTACGATCAAAGGATGAGACACTAAAACGATGCCCCAGAGGACCGCGTGCCCTTTAAAAAGAGGGAGAAAACTGGCAACATCCATCTGTGTGCATTTCACTGTCCTCCCTACTTTCAGCGTCCTTCCTACTTGTTCATTCCGACTATGAAGGGCTGCCCCCTTTTAAAACAAAAAACAAAAATAAAAAAAATGAATAAACTTGCTTTCCTCCCTCCTCCCCGAGGCTGGGCAGTGCATGCAGGAAGGTAAACATGTCCACTGTGGTGAGCTCAGACCACGCGGATGCCTCGCTCCAGGTAACAGTCGTCCTCCACAGCTCTGCGCCCACCAGCAACATCTCGGCGTTCCACTAGCCGGGCAGAGCAGCCCCGTGTCTGAACAGATTTCCGCTTCAGTGCCAACCCGCCCCTCCTCAAGCAAGGACATCCACGGACTTGATGAGGAGGTTGATTCAAATCAGGGTCAACAGTCTGACCTCTACCTACAGTACCTGGCTGACGGCTTGTATTCTGTCTGAAAAGCAGCGCTTTTGAAACAAATATTAAAATTGTGTGCGGTTTTTCAAAGACACACCTGCTAGTGACTAGGGCCGTCAACGAATATTCAAAATTCGAATATATATTCGAATAGTTGTTAAAAACAGAATTTCAAATGTGAAAATGAATATTCGAATGTAAAAAAGTATTTTGGAGGATAATTATCGTGAATCTGGCAACCCCCGCCGCAAACTCATATCTGGTCACCCTCGTTGACCTGCGTGGAAGATGGCGGAAAGTGCAGAACCCAGCTTGACCGCAGCAGAAAAAAAGTGATATTAACCCCGAAAAATCTAAAGAGTGATTTCTGGAAACATTTCGGATTTTGGTCAGTTGATGGGAAACTTGTTGAGCCTACAACTAAAGTAGTGTGTAAGCTTTGTAAGCTAGAGTTAACTTACCATTCAACAACGAATATATGTGTATTTTGACAGCCTTACTAACTCATTTCGAGGACTTAGTAGGTGTTCAGACCGGAAACAGCCATGTGTTCAAGTAATGGAGTGGAGATGATGAAGTCTCGGTAGTTCAATATAAGTAACACATCTGCGACCCTCATCACATTAATTACACATTATAACACATTCATGAAACTATGAGACTGGAAACAGTGACCATAACTTCATCTTTATATCTTCTACTTATTTTCTACCTAGAACGTGAGATTCTTGACATCTGGCCGACATAGCGCTTTGCCAGGTCACATTGCATTGCAGAGCCCGAAATACCACCTGCATATAACACGGTGGTGCAAGTCAAATTTGAGCTGAGCACGTTATTCTCAGCTCAACATGCACTCGGTACAGGACATATGTGGGGCACAGCCCATTACTACCAATACAATGGCATTCAAATTATAGTAAGCTGTCAGGATCAGCATCAGAATCAGAATTATTGCCAAGTACGTTACACATACAAGGAGTTTGGCTCGGTTTATTGTAAAACAGGATGAAAATGTTTGGTACGTAATTTATTGGAGCCCAAAATGGGCTACAATCACACAATCAATCAAACTGACTGGTTCTCTACATCCTGGTTACGATTACAATCCAGGAAAGAGCTGTTGAGACCGAGTCAGATAAGGCGGAAATGAAAACAAGGACAAATACACTAACTGGTGTATTCAATTTGTTTTGAGTGCATTGTGATTTTAAAAGATAAACCATTACACATTCATATTTCCATCCCTACAGTGCATTGTGGAAAAAGTTGAGCCAGGTTACGCTTTCTTTGCCGGACGACGACTGCGTTTCTCCCGAGAATAATGCGCTTGTCTATTTGTGTTGTTCTTTTGCACAGCAGATGAAATAACTAAACTAAAAACTACCAGTTCTGCCCAGCAACTGGAGCTGCCTAAGTGGTGTTGTGCAGATGTGCACTGCTGTTTCCATCATGTTCGCAGCCACGATCTGCAATCTATACACACATATATACACACACACATCTACTGTATATATATATGCACACTTCACCAGTATGGAATTACTTCTTGTGCAGAAATAATGCACAAAAAGACAAGCGTCCTCACTGACAGAAGTAATTGCACGACGGCCATCAAACTGAAAATTCAGGTCATCGGTTTGGCATGCAGTACATGCAGTGTTCTTAGAGTCCAGCCTATACGCTGCATAATCCCGTCCCTCTGTAAGGCGTAGGAGGACAAGGTGTGGGCTGATGTTCATTACTTTCCTCTCTGCGAGTCGATACTCTTTCTCAGTCTTCCATTGCTCCCATGGTGATACTATGTATACCCACAATACTGCTAGTGTGTGAGAGTGTGTGTGTGTGTGAGGCAAAGAACACATGATGTGATTAGGGTGACAGAAATGTACATCCTTATCCGAGACTTCGTCTCTAATAAAATCACTAAATATTACGGGGAATTCTTCTTTGACAACATTGTGTCAATGGCTACCACCGCCCACTAGTTAACGGTGTCAGTGTGTCTGCCTCCACTTTGAAAGCCTCTCCATAGAAACCGCCAGCAAGTGACAGCATGCTTGTTTGAAAAAAATAAAAATAAATGTCACAATGGAGCTCACCCCGAGTCTGAGTGGAGAACCATTCCTGCTTCGAGGTACACAGGTAAAAAATAAAAAGTCTATCACGACCAGCAATGGCGGCTGTGAAATACAACTGAGACGCTGGATGAGTCCACTCAAAGGCTGCGGAGAGTGAGACGGGTCGCGGTGCTCCAAGTTTTTTGAGAAACATGGGGGACACTAGAGGCTGATGTGAGGCTGACGACGGTTGCCGTTCCCCTTATGTTAACCATCATTTCCCTCCACAAACACGAGGCCGGGCTGGAAAAGGCCAGAGAGCCAGGGGGGGAGGCAGTGAGTGAAAAGAGAACTGGAGATAAGGGAGGGAATGAGAGAGAGGGGTTAAGGCAATCACTGCTATATGAGAGAGAGAGAGAGAGAGAGAGAGAGAGAGAGAGAGAGAGATCGGGCTAAGCTGCCTCCAGACACCACGCGGCTCAGAGCAGATCGAGAGTGACGGCTTGCTGATTAGTCAACTCACAGCCCCCCAAGACCAGAGTGTGTGTGTGTGTGTGTGTGTGTGTGTGTGTGTGTGTGTGTGCGCGCGCGCGCGTGCACACACACACACACACACACACACACACACACACACACACACACACAGTTGCTGTGCAGTTCGTTTAAATAAACCCAACTATTATCGTTGAAAAGAAATAAAAAGTGGAGAATGTAAACAAAAGAAGGGTTAATTTACATCCTAAGGAAGCTCATGTCATGAGAAAACCTACGTTTGCAGCACTGTCCACAGGTCTGCAACGTGCATCATGCATGGACATAATGCGACGCAGGAGTGAACATTGATCAAGAGTCCGAACGTGTGGTCGGTGGTTAATTACCTTAAGGAGGTAGACAGGGATGTTGCTGAAGTCCCCAGGTAGCTTGAGAAGGAAACGGGCTGAGAACTCTCCTGTCTGGGGAACAAGGAACAAGGTTTCAACATACATACGTACAGTAATAAAAATGATATGTTTTGGTGCTAAAATAATGAAATGCGTACATTTGAAGATAGAATCACCATTAAAAAACCCACAGTGCTGGGTTTTTGTTGGAAAAATGTCCAATTCCGGGCCAATATGATGCCAAACGCGCCCTCAAACCTTCACGAAGGAGAAAGACGTTTGCTACTGACTGAATGTTCTGAATGTTGTGAAAAAGGTTCATGGAGAGATCTGGTTTTGGGTTCACGTTTGTAGGTTTCGTACTTGACTACGTGACGTGGTTATAAACTACAAACGCAACTTAAAATAACTGCCCGGCACAAACAGCGGTCTCCAGGGTTAAAGTCCGACAACAAATGTAAATATGGGTCGCAATAAGCTAACAATGTTTTTTGGTTATGGCTTTTTTTCCTTCTTTTTAGTTGGACAGCTGCAAGTGCAAAGAGAGATCTGAATGAATACGAACTCCTCCGAGCGACTGAAAGGTCTGCTCTTGGTAATAACGTGCACATTTATGCGGCATGAAGCCCAATAATTGGCTAGAAACGTATAACGTAGCGTGAACACAATATTGTGTTGAGTTATTGTCATTGTGTCCTTGACAGAGACACATAGATCACATCGCCGCAACCATGATGGCACAGTGATCTGAAAACCATGTGCATATTGGGGCTGGCCCCCCAAAAAAAAAGAAAATGCCAGAACACATGATTCTGACTCGTCTGACACTAGTTCCTTTGTAGAAGCAAACAGGAAGTTTATATTACAAGCTATTTCCTAAGGCGATGTCTTCGAAGGACTGCAGAGAAAATGTAGTGCCATTATGAGATGAGCTGGACTCACAAGTGTGTATGTTCTAAGCTGAAGACTTGAAAATTCGCTCGACGGTTGCCTACCCAGCTGTTCTTGCGTCCGGCGTAAATCTCCATGTTGCGGGCGTAGTTGGGATCCTCCAGCAGACTGTCGTGCTCGAAGAGCAGCCTGGAGCTTTCGCGCAGACGCTGGCACTGGTAGTGGTGGTACTGCTGGAGGAGCTCCTTCACCAGCTGCAGCAAGCATTCTGGATCCCCGGCGTCCCACCGGACCAAGTGCTGAGGACGAGGCCGGAGACGGACATTGAGACAGGGCATCGGACGGTTTTTTAAACATGTTACAACATGTCAGGATGTAAAATCAACACATGCATTATTGTAATAACGTTGTGGCTGATTTGGCAAGCAATCCTCTAAACTGAATGTAGGCAGATATAGAGATTTCATTCTGGCACAAACGGCAAACAGTTGTATGCGACCCTGAGCACAAACTCAAGCTTCCCCCCCAATTCTAAAACATATTTTACCTCTTAACCTGTAGTCCTAATTATAGACCTAGATTGTTTTGGAACTTGATGGTGCTTTGCTTGTGATGCCAAAAACGTTTCAGGTAGGGACTATTTTCTTTCTACCGAACTACACCCGCCATCCATATTACCCCGCACGGGGAACCGTGCATCTATACCGCATCAATAATGAGTCCTGAAACCCGGAAATCTTTTCACTTCCGGTTCCCTCCTGAACAGGTTTTAGTTTAGATGCCCGAAATAAGGTCTAACATAAGCTACCGATATTTAAACGTTTTGTTTTAAGACATAAAATACGTCAGGAAACACCTCTCTGGGGACTCTTGATGCTTTTACGTGTCTTTAGAAAGGCGGTTGCTAACAAGTGGCTAAATGACTCTACAAAGCGTCACCATGTTCAACACTAGTCCATTTTTAGCTCAGTGGCAGCAACGTTGAACTCATCCGGTGTTGTTTATTTACAGCCTAATGTTCGCTTTTTACTTCTGCCGTTTGCTTTCCCAGAAAAAAAAAGCTTGACAAAAGGCAACTCAAACCAAAAATGATCTAGATTGATAAACAGCACAACAGGAAAAAGGGGTAAAAACTCAAATGTGTTTTTGATTTTGGGACAAACTGTTCCTTTAAGATTTCAAAATGTCAAAGGCAACATCCTGCAAAAACATACAGGTCGAAGGTCACATTTATAATGTTGAGGACGACCACTCGTTGGCTTCCCGTATTACAAGAAAGGTGCACAGCACTCAAACATGCAGTCTGAACTCACTGACATACATGGTGGTTATATGACAACCTCTAGTCCAAAGGGCTGATCAATTTGAACAACCCATTATGGTTCTGAAGGACACTTGAGACAACATTGGGACGGTTGGAAATTATTAAATAGCAGTTTTAAGGCGGATAGAAGACGGGGGTACGAGGGAGAGTTGGGAGGATCACGTAGGAAGAAGAAGAGAAGAAAAAAAGTCACAGTAATAGCCTAATTCTGACAAGCGGTACTTCCCATTACCAGATCAGAAGGAAAGGGGTTGTGCTAAAGGATGTCCTGTTTCCACGGAGATTCAGATTGATGTGGAAAAGTACTGAGCCTTTGTCTGTCCTCTGCTGCCATACTGATTGGCAGCTAGAGATGTTTGATAAGGGTGCACTGGGTTGTTTGCAGCATGGGGATGTACATCTCTCACACGGTGCAGTAATTTAGGAAAAGAACATTTTCCGTGTCTCTTGCAGGTCAAAAAGCTGCACCGCGCTCACAAGACTTTCACTCCCACAATCTCTTCTTCAGCAATCGCCAACAGCACTCGACCCACCGAAGCCTGGGAGCAATATGCTAATTTGCAGAGAGAAAAAAAGAAGAAAAACAAACTACAATCATATGCACCTGTCACATATGAGTAAGCAGAACCGACCACGAGTGATTCTCCACCGGGTTCATTCTACCATATGGAAGTCCTTCCACTCTTCCACTCAAGGGGAACCCATCCATCGATGCGCGAGGAATAAAACGCTTATAATTAATGCCAACATCACCGCGTAGAAAAAAACAAATTGCATGCAACATGTCAGGTTGAATAAAGACAACTGGATGGCCGAGCTCTTGGGGAAGGAATGCTGTGAAAGCTTTATAATGGGGGAGTTCAGCTCGCAAATCAAGAAACAAGAACAACTACTAACTGGTTTTGAAATGGGATCCGTGCTCCCTCTTTGAAGAGCTGGCACTAGTTTATTATTTTTTTACACAATTTTTACACTACCGTTTCACATTGTTATGAGTTGATTCATGTAATGTTGATAGAAACCACTGGAGGATGGAGATGACGGCAACAATGTTTAAGATTAAACAAGACGGTAGTGAGTCTCTTTAGCAGTAGTTTCAATGCATGATGCGAGTCTCTGCAGTCCTAAAAGTGAAAGTGATTCCCCCCCACCACCCCTGACTCATTCTGAAAGTGGAACCCCGCTTTGCAGACTCAGACTGCTGCAACCTGATGAAGACAGGAGTATGAAGCCTGAAGTCGACGCTGAGCAGCCTCTGCCTCTCCGTAGCACTCGGGCCAATTTGGTGTGCTCTGAGTGGAAGTGAGGATTTGTAGGCCCTGGAAAGACTGTAACCTCTAATAGCCATTACATGTAGGTGTCAAGTCAAAAGCGGGACGTCTTTGACTCGCATTAGCTCGTCTCCCTGTCTGTCTGTCTTTTTGTTCGCCAGTCTTCCTGTCCTCGTCTGGCAGCCCGCAACGGCCCGGTGATGGAGAAAGCGTCCATTGTTTTAGAGCAACCCCCCCACCCTTGCCATAAGAGAGACAGTGACCTCATCGTCCCGATCCACTAGTGGTTACCAGCAATGCCGGGATTCCCGAAACGAGGGGGCGATGCAAACAAGGATGGGCATTGTCCAAAAGAGGCATTCAGCGCTCCGGGGTGAGAGTGAGCTGAAAGTGAGGAGAGACTGGGGAAGTGCTGTGTCAGGATTGTGACACAGAATATCAGCCAAACTCCACTGGAGGAGGAGAGGGGGGGCGGGGGGGGGGGCTGCAGAGCTCAAGCAAGTAGGCCAAGGCCAAAGATAACAGGCTTGAGACTTTCTTCAGTGGGAGGGAAAGCTAAGTGTGTACTCGACGTGGTGAAGTGCACGCCACGTGCGCGGTGGACGCTCCATGAGTGGACCGAGCGTTTGGTCGTGCACCTTGGATTTTTGTGACATGGCGCCCGCCGCTCGCCATAGGAGCTTCTCAGATATGCCTGCCACAGACAGTCCAGTTATGAAAGCTGTTTACATGTCCAGGGATCTGACATAGACGGCCAATTCAGTTTTAAATGCTTTAGAAACTGGTGGTCTTAAAAAAAATCTACATTCGAGTAAATATTTACCAGCCAAATCAAATTGTTTGCAGGATAGTCAACCTTTGTTTTTCATAATGCATGTAATGCTTGACTTATTTCTCTACAGGGCTCGTACGAAGGCAATAAAGTAGGCCATGAATATGAGATATGGGTCTCCTCCTCGGCATCGTGGAGGTTGGTTCGTGTTGTTTTTCCGGTTCTACCTGTTGTCTCCTTGCTACTTCGCAGTACGTTTCCTCTGGCGTTTTGGAGAATAATGCAACGAACAGTGTGTTGGGCATTAAGGCCTTTTGTGTGTGCGAGCTCGGAGGTTTGTGCACCGTCTGCTGAGGCTCTCGCCGCGGTGCCAAGCGCCAATATGAACAAAACTCAACAGTGGAGACTGTAAACAAAACCAAACTTTTATCCTAAAATATGTGAGGAGAGCTGTAGCACGACTTTATGACTGGATAAATGATTACAGCACATTCCAGAGTGTTTTCCCTCAGATAAACAAGACATTTGCAGGAGAAACACTCCCTCGCTGACAATAAGCGGTATTCGTGTCAAATATGACCCTTTTTCAGTTTATTTCTCCACACAAAAGTTATCTTTCCAACATATAACGCAACACCATCAGCTCCTAAAATCCTCCAATAAAGTCGTCTTTTAAAAGATCCTTGACTGACAGAAAGACCGTGGTCACCGTGGACACTCGATACTGGGGCAAAAAAACACAAAATAAAAAAAGAATACTGTGCTGGCTTGTCTTGTACTGAATGTTCTGACTCTGAGTTAACAAGGTAGCACTGGAATGCCGCTGCGAAGCATTGGTCGAACACAGAGGCAGAGATTGTGGACAGCACCGAACCAAAAAAGCAATGTGTGTGTGTGTGTGTGTGTGTGTGCAGACATGTGAGTCTGTATACAGACTCTTCACTGAATTGATTTTATACGCTCTGCTGAAGGCTGTGTGTGCCAAAACAAATCTACGTATTTTTTTTTCCATGAATAGGATAAGCCCTGCGGAAAATGTACACATTTGATGCATAAAAACCAAAACAAAAGACGCAATTGTCGCAATCTAGTCTATTTGAGAGCCGAGATTTACTGTTTGATGAAATAAATTGAAAAAAAGAAGAAGAAAGAAATTCCATCTACATGCCCGCTCGATCATTCTGTATGGAAGGAACATCTTTCTTAGGGCTTTATCCCCAGGGGGTAAATATTGTAGGCCGGTTCAATCTGGATCTTGTAATCCAATTATTTTGACACAACACACTGGTTAAACCTGTGTCAAATGATTAAGCCTAAACTTGGCTTATGATAAAACCTGTCGCCTCTAATTCCCAAATCACTGATACTTTCCTTATTTGAAAAGAGCGCATATCTGTAAAGGAAGCGACGCATAATCGTATTACCTTTAGATACTATTATTATTATTATTGATTCAATATCAGTGTTAAAAACTGCACATTAAAAATATATTGGATTACCATTTAGCATTTGGGGTATTCACGGAGCAGTGTGTCCAAGCCGATGTTAAAAACAGTCGGTTGACATAAATGTGCAGAACGCCATATCTTTAAACACACACACAGTCTATTGATTGATGTACTCAAATTTAATAAATAAAAACATTTTAATTAACAAATAATACAATTGATAAAATATTATCTATGTGTTTTCGTGCGTAACTTTTGCTACGGTTCAACTAACTAACACACTGCTACGAAAGGTAGGGAAAAAAAGCTGCTGACCCGTCTTAGTTTGAAAACTCTGGGATTACGTTTAGGAAAAGGAGACTTTTAAAAACCGTGACGCAGACACACACATCCTCGTCCGGATTGGGTCGTATCAGTCACGCCCCTATCATGGTACTTGTACGAAAGAAAACCAACGACATCCACCTGGACTACCAGTAGTTAATTCAACATGGATAACCAATTACAAGCTGACCTTGTTGTGTAATGCTAGCAGTTTTTGTGCACTTAAATTCTGCAATTATATAATGTTCTGTTCTTCCTCAATAATATCTTCTGCAAATAAACAACCGACCGCAGAGTAGACAATCCGTGTGCTGTTTACACGCGGATGCCCAGTGTACGTGAGTGCTCATATGACATGGGTTTTCAGGTGTGTTAGTATCATTTCTGAAACGGTGCTAAAACACTCGAGTGCATGGGGATCGTTTCAGATTTCTGAAACGCTGCGTAGCAAAAACGTATTTGATAAGCAAAATACTTGCCTGAGAGTATTCTGTCATGGGCTTTTCACCATCTTAGTTTAGCTATTGGAAATGTCCTTAGTTTTACGGGCACATGGTCATCAATCAAAGCACTGGACAAATCAAAATATTTATAAATTCACAAACTTCCACCTGCTGGTGGCGCTAAAGAACAGTTCAGAGGAACACAACAGTAATTAGAGGATAACCTTTTGGGGCCTTGAGTAGTGTTCCCTCAAAGCTGCGCGCGTGCGCGGCCGCGAAATAGATTTTTCAGACCGCGCACACGATTTTTTTTCAGGGATTAAAAAATCTTTAATGCGCCAGTGTTTCTGAGATAGGAGTGAGTCATCACCACAATAATAAGATCTTTGATGTGACGTGTCGAGTCTTCTTGGCCAATCAGCGTCCCGTTTCTCGACATGCGCTCTCTGTACCTCTGCTAGCGCTCTGCCTCCGTTAGCACCCCTCCACCCCCGCTGTCCTCCTCCGGGTGCCAGGAGTGAAGCTCGCCCAGAGCGCCACATGAGCTCGGGACGGCGCTGTTTAGGCTCCTCTTGGCGGGCCCTGCTCCAGCAGCTATAGGCTACCATGGCGAAAAGAAAGGCAGAGCAGGCGCCCCAGAAAAAGGTCTGCCTAACGTTCAAACATGAGGGGCTAGATGAAATAGTCCAAACTGACACAGGTAGGATGGAACTTTCAGACATATTTAAATATGAAGAATATGAAGTTATTAAATTGTTTATATAGGCTACCTTTAGGGAAAATGACACCATATCAATTTAATAGGCCTATAATTATTGTTAAGCACGGCATTAGCATTTTTCTTTCAATGAAGTTCCACTTAAATGTTGTACCTGCTGAGAAATGACTAAACACCTTTGCTACTTTTATTTTTTATATATATATATATCATTATCAGTCATAACCAGTGAACCAGTCATAACCTCCCCTTACTGAAGTTCAACAAAGATCCTTTAAGTTCAACTAAACTGACGGGTAAAGCACCATCATTAAAATGTTCCCAAAGTCCAGCCATTATAAAGGATATTGAATAAATATCAACCTTGTATACATATTGATGCATTTGCTGTCATCTCTTTGAATCCCCTATGGCTAACGCAGGCTTGTGGTCATTTTCGGCAGATCACGTGGTTGCGAATTGCTCACAGTGCTGAAATGTGCGCTCAGAAAAAAAGAAATTTGCTCAGTGCTGAAAAAAATTAGAGGGAACATTGGCCTTGAATATCTGCAGCAAATTCCACTGCAATCCATCCAATAGGTGTATCGATTCTTCAGTTCAGACAAACAGACCGGTAGCCCCAGGACCACTGCTTACCGCGTAGTATTGTGTAAATAAAGACAAAACTACCAAGTGTGCGACTTATTGCATCAAATCAATAGGCACGAGTCATTCCTTTAACCCACAATTCTAAATTATTGTAAATGTGTTGATGATAAAGGAAGAACCCAACAGACACAGTGTTTTCCTTTAAGAACAAAATGTACACCTAAATTGGGCATCTTCACACTGAATAGACCCAAGTTGACAGAATTATGTCTTCCTGTGCCATCCGTCTGTACCATCTCTGATCCAATATTTATCGTAGGCCAATGAGAGAGGGACTGGCATCTGAAAATGCAAGATAATTATATAGGCCAAGAGAAGATATTTGTTTTTTCGTCTTAAATGTGATTTTTATAGATGCTGGCAACCTGATCCAATAAATCGCTGTTGACTTGAAAGTGTGAGGCATTAAAAAACTCCCAAGTATTAAATTAATCTCTGTTAGTCTCTAATTCAAGTGTGGGCTCACACCCTGTTTTGCCCCTGGAGAGTGCCAAGTCTAAGATCATGCTAAATTGCTCTTGTCATGTGTTTAAGACACTTGGCATTCTCAGCCCAGTGTTGTTGTTTTTTACTGTGATCTGTGCCATTTGTGTCCAAAACAGTACTTGACAGAAATAACACTTTTCCCACTACTTTGCATGTGGTTCGGTATCTTCTTTAGCCTAGTACCAAACCACTGCCAGGGCTGATACTACGGTCCTTTCTTAGTCTGGCACTTAAGTCGCTTGTTCTCTCCCATCCATCAGCTGGTGTTTAAGATTTGCCAAACTTCTTTCCACCAGAATCTCTGGTAGCAAACAATAGCATGTCTGCTAAAAGCATTCCCAGGGCTGTCAGTGAGCCCTGCCAATAATACAATCTAATAAAAGCTGGAATGCATTATTCCCTACAGCGGGAAGGAAGCAGGAGCAACAGTTGGTACGCTATGCCCAGGTTGACATAATCCTGCTTTATGGGCATCTGAGGTCCATTGTTAGAACAGTAACAGGGGACGAGCTGGAGCAGCAGATAGGAAGCGCTCACCAATGCTTGGCATTCAGGATTACCAGGGGGCAACGTGAAGTCTGGAATGTTTCCTTTTCTAAGGCGGAATAGTGCTTCGATTGGCTTTACACTCACATTTTCTTTGTGGGAGTTGTCCTGATATCCAAACTACAAACAATATCTCATTGTCTGAGGCCATAACGTCTCTGAGGGGTTTTCATTTTCAAAAATAGTGGAAAAGTAAACAACCTTTTTTCATCTGAGCGAGCAGGACGAATGACCAATGGCCAATGAGTGTAACTGGCAGTCTGATGAAAAGACCAAATACGCTGCGTTTGTCCTTCTCGCTATACTTTCAGACATCCCCACCCTATCTATGGCACTCAGCACACAACCCATTGGCTCCTACTGAAGACATTAACATTTAAAAACAAGTCACAAATACAGTTAGGTTTAAAAAAAAAAAAGCTGAATAATTTCCTAAAACAGCTGGGCCCTGCAGCTTAAACAGAAGTCACTTAAAACAGGAGTTATTTGTCGTTAGTTGTACTATTTTCTAACTATTTTATACTAACCAAGATTAACATGAAGCAGTTAAAGTATGAGTTGTTCAGATAGTATATCTGTATTTGGTGTTTTCCCTGACATGCACAAGTATAACACAACCAGAAAAACTAAAAGTCTTTGCACTTGTTTAATATATTTGCATGCATACACTTAAATGGCCTAATTCTCAAATTGGATCACGGTTAAGAAATTGAATGGGCAACTGGATTGTCATTAAGACCATCAACATCATTAGTATTTGAGCCTGAGGTGAACAGATGAGATGATAGGTATGCCCATATGCTGGGTGCTCTACCTCTCTACCTCCTTCTGCTTCATGGATCGTGGTGATCTGGATCATGGATCATGCCTACTACTCATTATATGATTAATTTTCTGTCATATTCATGTAATGTGCTGTAACTCTGTTACGTTGTTCATTCTGGTCACATGACATCTATTGCTTCTGTCCATCCGGGGAGAGGTATCCTCCTCTGTTGCTCTCCCTCAGGTTTCTTCTCTTTTTTTCCCTGTGAAAGGGTTTTTACTATCTTTATTGGGGGAGTTTTTCCTGATTCGATGTGAGGTCCCGGGACAGGGATGTCATGTGTACAGATTGTAAAGCCCTCCGAGGCAAACTTGTATTTGTGATGTTGGGCTATACAAAATAAACTGAATTGAATGCTGAACCATCAGAAGATATTACTTTCAATTATTATGAAAGCAATTGGATTTGTGTTTCCGTGCGTCCGTGAGTGGTGTATACCTCCGTGTCTGTCCACAGCCAATCTGGCATTCTGCTATGGCAAAGTGCATCATATTTTTCTCAAGGACCTCTCGTGGTTGCGATGACTCTCATTCTAAAAACACTATTTATTACCCGTTTTATACTATCATTGACTGCCTTCTGATTCGTCACTTACAACTCTTCTCAAACGGTGGCCGGTCGGGATCACTAGCGACAACACAGCTGAGTGCATCGCCGAACCCCAGCTGCTTCTCTGCTGCCAGAGACACAGAGGAGCCCATTTTTACTGTTTTGAGGGAGGATAAGTGGAAACATGTTGATGCTGTATCTAGAGAGGCCATCGAGGCTAACGCATACACACACACACACACACTGAGAAAGATGCTAAACACTGGGGAACTCCCGAAATGTTTAGAGCCTGCACGCATCACCGGACAAGTCGAGACCAGACAAATGATACGTTACTCGCAAAGAAGGGGACAGAAGGGCATACAAATAGTAGTATTAGGCGAGTGAAAAGTGGCATACTAACTGTTATCTAACAGTAAAAGACGGGTTGCATTTTGTGTTCTCTGGCCTATGTGCTGGCTACATATAGAAGTCTGTAACGATGAAGCAAAGTACTTTAACGGGCTACAAAGTTTCTTCATATGTGAGAAGTACAGTCTGCTTAATGGCGCCTCAAGTTTAAAAATGCCTTGCATGTATAAAAATAAAATAATTATAAAACAGACTAGGCTTATGACTGGGGGATAATATAGATGAAGCATTCAATCAGCATGATTAATAAATATAATTTATAATAATATATAACCTATCAGAATGTTATTTTCCATGCACATCTTTTTGCCTCTCGGTCATAACCACATCCATCACAAGACACATTTTGCTAGCTAGCTTTGTTACTAGTATCGAGCTAGCTATTGCTAAAAAGAAAACACCTGATGAGCAGCTCTAACCGCAGATACACACACACACAATAGCCGTGCTTCCATTCAAATGTCAAGCAAAACACAAGTGAACTTTTGAAATGTCTTATAATCAAACGCAGGTGCAAATTAGGAGCGTTTCAATCAACTATTACAGCAAAAACAAGCTAAATTCACCAACATAACTATTCTACCCAGACATGCCACAGTGTGTGTACTGTACTAAGTACTCACTTTTTACTTCAAACAAAAAAAAAAAAATCATTCAATGAAAATATTTGGAGAAAATATTAGGTTTTACTGAATTTGGGAAGAAAAGAAATGACCACGTTATGCAACATACATATTCCACTTAAGGGATTTCAGTAGCATTGCTCTCCGCCTTCCTTATCTTCCTTTCCGGTCTCTGTCTTTGTCATTTCCTCCTCTCTGATCACTTTTCCCGGCAACTCGTGGGTTGACCTACTCTGTTGTATTCCTGTCACTGTGTTTGGTGAACACACATCTTGCCAAACTCGTCTCCACTGGGCTTTGGTCACGATTAGCCTGTTGCACTGACTGGAATAGGGTGTGTTGTCACTGATAAGACGTAGTGGAAAGAGTGTGGAAAGATAAGTCGATCAATTCCAACAAATAATAACCTCCGTAAAGATGGGATTCAAGCCAGGCCTATCAGCCAATATTAGCCAAACTAGATTTTAGGTCATTTAGATGACACAGTTTGTCCTTCAGAGAGAGCTGACAAGTTGATCTTCCACTGTAAAATGTTCTGCTTAGCACCTTGGTCACAATTAAAAGAGACAAAACAACTAGATTGTTTGTTAGGTGTTTAAATATATTCAAGTTGTCAAACAGTGTCTGAAATCCAGGACGCAACCCCTTTCAAGGTCGGAAAAAAACAATAGTTTTGGTGAGAGTGCGGCCACATTAAACTTCCGCAGCATGTATATTGGTCTCTCAATGGAGTATAATGAAATCCACTAGACAAACAACTTCAAGCATACGGTTTTCCTGTTTCGGTGTGATCTCCGTCCTGCACCAGCAAGTTAAGGCCCTATGAACTAATTGACCATGCTGATGTACAGGACACAGCCAGCCAATATAAACACTCATGCATTGTGTTTGTAGATGGAGAAGTTTATAATGAACTCTGCCAAGGAGGTCATGATTTTGGTTTCATTTGTTTGTTGTTGTTTTCTTGTTTTTTTTCCATGTGTGTCAGCAGAATTACAGAAACTTGGTGGAAGGGTGCAGCATGGGCCAAGGATGAACCCGTTAAACTTTAGAATGGATCCGAATCATGGGACACTATGTGCTTTCGACTTTCATTAACATTGCGAGATGGGGCATGGCCTTGGCGGACGACTACACTCTCCGAGTGCCCTTCTAGTTCTGACATGTTTCACGACCACGTTCAGTAACGAACAACTATCACACCAGCAGACTACAAACTGGAGCATCTCTCTCATACACTGTTCATCATGACATCACGGCACACCAGCAATGCAATTGAGACCAAGCCACTTAATGTACAGGCTTTTTGCCACACTTTCAAGGGTGGCCATTCGCAATACGAATACATCTTTTCCCTTTCAATATGTTTGGACAACATTTTGTGCAAACTAGTTTCAGGCATATTCGGCCTTGTCGGGCTGTTGTATTAGACGGTGGGAAACTGAGTTGGACACATACATGTACGTATAGCTACCCTACACTAAGCCTAGACTAGGCCAGTCCAACATCATTATTTCAGTTCCCATGGTAAAATCAGCATTGCATGTTCTTCACTATTTAAAACTTTACGGTCTCTACATGTTCACCATAGTTAAATAATCCCTCACATGCCGCCTTTTAACTACTGACTGGAACCAATTACATCTTTAGGTTAGACAGCTATAAATGTGTCAGCGTGGTTAAGTAATGATTTCAAGTTCCAATTTAAGATTTATTTCCGCGTTAAAAACGGAAACAATAGCTCCCTCTCTGCCCAAAATAAACCCATTAGACCGGCAAACCCAAAATTCATCCAGCTCGGGCGAGAGTTAAGACGAGCAGCCAGTATGCTGTGGTAGTACATTTTATCTTACAGTATGCGTATCTAAACACTCTGAGGCCCTGGTGGCCAATTAGCCACGATCTGGATGCCATTTAGCCTGCATTTGCACTCACCGCTGAGCCCTTGCAGCCTAGCAACAATGTAACAGTGTCGTGGCAGACTTTGCTCATATTCCACGGCTCATGGAACGGTTCAGTAATAAAAGGTTTATTTGAGGGACATGTGGGCTGTCGTCATTCAGCCGGGGTATTCCAAGTCCCTTCTATACTCGTGCATTGTGGTTGAAATGTTTACAGGGCTTTTCCTAATAATCACTTCATCATGAAGGTTTGAGGATTTTATTGTTGCTGTAGTATTTAATGTACTTTGTTTGAGGCGTTGAGGAGTTTTGGGGAGAACAAAATAATCAATATTAGACATTATTTCAGACATATACTGTATGTATTATTATTGTTGGAAATACAACAATGGGTGTGGGTCTCTCAACTCCAACTCCAGTCTCAAATTGCTGATCGGACCGTTAACAATGAGCAGTGTACGAAAAAAGAAATCTTGGCCCCAGATATCCAATTAAATCAGTTTTCCACTTACGCGTATACTCTAATTATAGAAAACTGCTGGCATGTCACATGTGGTAATTGAAGCTAAGTAACAGATATCCTCTAAATTGATTACGTCGACAGCTCTAAGTCTCCCATTTGGGTGCCGAGCTAATATTAGCTAATGTTAAACAATTCCCAGACTAACAGATTAAGCTGCTGCTGGAGATTTCAATAATGCGATATAATTAAAAAGTATCCAACTATTGTTCATCACCTGCTCGCCCCAGCTGTTGGTCAGTACTCAGCAGATATCTACCTAACAAGGTGCAAGGCTGGAAAAGGACAACACGACAGAAGGCTGCTACTGACCATCAGACCCGTCACCCTGTTGGTAAAAAACAAGCCATTCTCGCTAACTCCACATTATACGGAGTGGCATATCACTCCCAAAGGAACATATTCGACACAGGTGTCGTAGATAATTGCGTAGTATATAATTAAAATGTTTATAACGAAACATAAAAATCCTCTTTATCCTCCTCCTTACAGGAGTGGTTCCTCTTGATTCTATCTGACTGTCCACGGCTTGCAATTCACCTAACCCAGGAAACTGTTTCACTTTTGTAGTTGAATGTTGATGCAGCTTACAAAACAGAAAAGTCTAAATATAAGAACTTGCAAACAGCTTTGATCTAGCTCAAACCCAAACCCTGCTGAAAATTAAAACTTTGAGGATAACATTTCCAAAATGGACACCGTACCATGCAGGGTTGGATGTTATATGTATCATGTTTAAGTCCTGTCATTTTTCTCATTTCTCTGTCTAAACAGAAGCATGGATAACTAACCTACTCGAGGCCTGGTGACAGCAGGGAAAAACAACGAGGCCAAACAGAGCAGCTAATGATACCCTTGGCCGGCTGTAAACAAGAGCTGTGTGTTGCTGAGACATCAAGAATCCAACCAGCCACTGACAGAGGACCTAAAATTAGCCTAATGTTTACCTCCGCTGGATAGCAAAGCCTAGAAACATATTGCTTGTGAGGACTAGAGGTGAAGTGTACTTCCAAGCGATTTGATCTATTAACAGTATTTTCATGACGTGTAGCACACACATATTCTCATTGCCATTAATTAGCAGAATCATTGCACAAATACACTTGGTCCCTTTGTAAATAAAAACAATTCTTTCTAAATTCCCACTGCCAGTGATGATGGTAAACATTACCCAGGAGATATGGGGGAAATTAAAGACTTGCTGGGAACTGAGCGTTTTAAAGAGTTAGAGGGGGTTGTACTTACTGAAAATGTACAGGGGGAAAACAAGGAGTGAGTGGGAGAGGAGGATCTCAGGCTGAGAGACAGATGAAGGTGGATTATGAGAGCATGAAGAGCAAAACACGGCCAGAGTATGAGGAAAATAAACATGCGTCTGGGCGGCCAAGCACTGGCTCAGCAGAGGTACTTCCCCTTATGTGCACAGCTGGATTTTGCGAGACGGTGAGCAATACTCCCCTCTCTTCTCCCAGACTCTGACACAAGCAGGGGAATTTAGCTTCTACGTGCCAGGCGGCTTCAAAAATAGCACTGGATAACTGCATGGTAGCATCTTAAAAACAAGGAAGTACTCCATAGACTGCAGATCTCCATCGGGGCCCAATAACCTCCAGAGTCAACACTGTACAGATTTGATAACAGCCAATGAACATTCTTTGGTTTAGAGCAAATCAGAATCAGAAACCGTTTATTTGCCAGGAATGTTTACACAGACGAGGAGTTTTTCTTGGTGCATAGACATTAGACGAGACAAACGACAACAACAGCGCAATGGGTGTAAATGGGGCAACATCCTGGTCTCAAAAGTGGCGCCAATGCAAAAGTGCCTTGAACTTGCATTATTTCCAATGGCCATCAGGGGGTGATTTGAAAATGACCCGACTTCTCGCTTCAGTAAACATTGTAAACATGGGTTTACGCTAGTTTCAAGTCTTATTCAATACAGCATGATGTTCATTTAGTAAACCATGGTCCCATGTGAAAAATAATAGACTGTAAAGCCGGGTATGCTTTAGGGCGTTGTTCGGTGTTCGGTTGTACTAAAAGACACTCGAAGAAGAAGTACACTTTCTTTTAAGCATGCTTTTGGCTCCAAAAGAAACCGAGATGGCAACAGCCGAAATGCCAAACTCAAGGCTTCGAAAAGGTAGTCCACAAACCAATGGGCGATGTCACGGTGGCTACGTTCACCTACTTATTCTATGTTTAGATGTAATAGGATATAAACATTTTGCCTGGCATCCCCAGGAATTCTGTCCAAATTGAAAAATTCTGCACCAACTGATTTGAGCCAAAGGCAACATTCAATACCAGGACAAAAAGTTGGGCGCCCTATATGTTGTGAAGCAGAAGTAAGAGTGTGGAAGTCTGGGTGGTGGATGAACGTGTACCACAGTGGACTTTTATGCAGGACACAGGAGTGTTTTAAATGATGCCTTTTGCTATTACACTATGTTTATTGTCTTGTTCCAATCACCAAGCCCAATTCCTTGTATGTGTTAAGTATTTGCCAATAAACCATTTCCAATTCTGATTTCTATAGCTATCTATGTATGATACGCATGTGTTTTGCGTATTTACTCATATAAATAAATAAATTAGGACTTAGAACTTTTTCTGAATGCAACTGTACAATAACAAATCCTAACATCAAACCTTAGCTGAGCTGCATATCAGCCTTAAGATTCAGTTACAGGGTTTGTTGGTACTGTACACTATTGTAGCCTGTAGATCTTTGCCTCATCAGAACAGATGATTGAGATGCCATTCAGTTAGCGCAGCTCCCACAGACTCCACCAAGCAAATAAAACCGGCTTTTGTCAATCACATGTAAGCTTCGTGACAGATTTCTACATTTGGGCAGACAGAGTTGCACATTTTGTTGTTGCTACGTTGGACTTAAAATAGAGAATAAAGTATTGAAAGTGCCTGACAAGGAAGAGCATGCAAAAATAAATGAGTCCAATATTTTCGTTTTGATTTGCTGTAGATGTGTTATTCCTAGATTTGAGAAGACCTCTGTAAAGCAACCCATTTGTAAAATTACCAGAACATATTCCTTTCTACCTTTGAAAAACAAAATAGCAAGTTCTGAACATTAAAGTAATTATTTCGGATTGAAAACGAAATGTGATTAAAAAATGCAAACACACTATTTGGAATTTAAGGTGATGTCGTAACCACTTTTTATGGTGTGGCAGCTTGTAATACTTTTCAAACATTAAAACCACACCCCATTGGAAACTAGACAGTGCTGATGCAATCTGGCTTAGAAAACCAGTTATCATACTAGACATGCAATTACTTACTGTAAGTCGAGATACTTTTATCAAGGATGTTAATGCCAATCATCAAGTGAGTGTTGTAGTCCAGACTACCTAAACCGAGACCAAGTAATTACCAAGCGTATTGAGACTGAGACCAGACCAGTGAGAGTCCCACACTGCATGACGCAGTTGACAATAAACTAAAGTGTAGAACATGCAAAACACTCCCCAAATTAATCTGAAAGATCCCCATTCCCATAAAAACAAATGACGATTCCTCTTCATTCGCCTCTGTTATTGCTATATACACTGTATATATGTGAATGTATTAGCGTACCATGTGACATTATAAAATAAGCAGAAGGCATTGCAGAGGGGAATTGTATGTTTGGGAAGCTCCATTTGTTGTTAACACATAAATCAGACAATGCAAAGGCACTTTAGTGAGTCCTCTTCGACTCAAGACCGATAGAGTTCTACAACACTGACATATGTCTGACACAAACTAGTACAGTCCCTTTATCCTGTTTAGGCTAGCTTGCCAGTGAATCATGGCACGACAGAGATAATCAGATTTCCAGATAACTAGTGAGTCAAAACAGACTTTATGGCATAATGAAATACATCAGCCAATTATTGCGACATTTCTAGCTATCTAACAACGCACACACTTGGTAGCTTTTACAAATACCCTTTTCCCTTTGGCAGTAGACGAGTATGCCTTCCTGTTTTTTGCTAGTGATTCAAAGTCACAAATGTGCCGAAAAACAGGGTTGGTAATCAGTGGAAAGCAACAATACTTTTATTCCTGCCAGGAGGATCAGGCAATCGGTCATGTGTGTGCGTGCATGCGTGATTACCTTGTTGTCTGTCCACGAATAATCTCGCATTCTGCTGCAGTAAACAGCATACTATTTTAATTACCAGTAATGGCTGCACGTTAAAGGACCTCCGACTCATACTTTGTATTTTATTGCCTGTTTTACGCTGCCAATGACTGCCTGCCGACTCCTTACTACTCTTAACCCGAGTGATAACACAGCTGAGTGTGTCTCTGACCCCAAGAGACACAGTATAACAGTTTGCAATGTGTTGGGCCAATAGCTAATGAAATGAATTGTGTTTGGCGAACGGAACTAGTAGCACTGCTGAGTACCTCTCGGCTGTTTCTCTGCACCTCACTTACATTGTTTGGCATGGTGTGTTTGGCTCACCACTTAAAGCTAACCTACACACTGCTGTACCTCGGCCATTGACCGCTTGTCTAACTGGTAGTTAGTTGGCTCTCTTTTATTGTTTCGTACAGAGTGTTTGGCTTGCTATCAGCTAACGAAACTACCAGTGCACACACGGTACCTCGCCACAACTCTGCTGCTGCTAAGCGACCAGAAGGCTTTGAGAGTTGAATTTATTTTTTGTCAAAAACTGTATGACGTGTCTTGTACGACCTGATGACGAAGAGTCGACATAGCAGTCAAAGCATCGCGCCAGAAAAGTGGCAAAAATGAGCGCATCTACCCTTGTTATGTTTTATGTCATGTTTTATGCCGTATTTTCATCACTGCCGGAGCGGATAAACACCCGTGACTACTGCAGCGTCATTTGTCTCGGAAATATATGCTGATTGTGACCTTTCCCACTGAAGACAAAAGCCAGATGTTGTTTTTTTTTGTCCAGTGGGAAAGCGGCTTAGGTGTGCATGTGACACTGCTTTTAATATTATGCTATGATCGTCAATTTTACGCGTCTGTCCAACATTTAGGACTACATAGGAGAACCATGCAACGTCGTAAATTAATGAAAAGATGGAAAAGAAGCAAAACAAATGCTGTGGTAGTGCATTTAAAGTCCTCTGGGGAAAGAAACTCGCAATCAATGATTCTCAAACGAGTGCAGATACTCACCGGTAGTTCCGAGGGTTCAGGGAGAAACTCGGCATCCTCTCCAAAAATAAAATCTGGTGGCAATTCTGGATACTGTGCATTGAATATGATATCCCCTGGGAGGAAAGAAGGAAAACACGATCACTTAATTGAAGACAAATATGAAGAACATGAATTCAAAAAGTTAACTTTGCTTGCATGTCATTGGATCAAATGAACTTCCATCTGAAGCGAGGTCATTTTCATATATTAGTTCCCTTAACATGTCATTTTGTGTCTAACTGAGCCTTAAATGTAATTTTATTGCAACAAATGAAACAAATGTGTAATTTCTTTTACATTCATTTAGTTTCAAGGTATGGGGAGTTGTTTTTTTTTCGAACACCGTTGAAACACCGACAGCAATGAGCAAACATTTACATTGATAACATCGCAGATACTTTTAAAATTGTACACATCAAGCAACACAAAAATCAAGTTTGGTTTTAGTCTTTTTATCCAGTGTGTGAAACCAAAAGTTGCGAAAACACTCATTAAGAAATGCATTTAGAGAAAAATAAATGAATAAAACTACAGACTGGAAATGGCCTTTGCTGAGGCAAACAACAGGACCATCATATAATATGATCACATAAAACGCTGCTTTTGCTGGTACACAATGTTCTGATATTATATTACACAAGTCTATTTGTCTGCTGCAAGACAGTTCTGTTCTGCTTTTTTCACGCCGCTCCAGCCACAGGAGGCAAAACGCACACATATGGAAATATGTTTTTTTTCCAGTGGAGAGAGAGGAGTCAAACGAGGAGACGAGAGGATGGGCTTGTAAATCTGCTACAAACCACTGGCAGTCTGTCAGAGATGTGCTGGCATGGCTCCAGAGGGAAAATGTAGGTCTTGCGAGTGCAACCTTCATAGGTTACAGTGGCTTTTAAAAACACACCGCTTTGTTCATACAGACGGCAGAAAGAAAAGTACAGTCTGGTCGCTGCATGCCGTGCCTTTCTTAAAGCCTCGCTTCTATTTCAGCCAGACTTTTTTTTTCTTTTCTTTTTTATTGCGGTCATAAGGGCTTAATACGAACAACAGCGAAGGCCACAAATTGTTGTTTAGCAGAGCCAGTCAAAGTGGTGAAGAGGGAGGGGGGCCGGGCTCGCGTTAATATTGTGCAGAGTGCGCCGTGCCTTTTCGCACGCCATCAGCGGGCAGGTCCATAGACCGGCAGACACCAACCTGCGGCCCAGCATCCCTGATTAAACAATGTTCTTCCTCAGGCCGCAGCACAGGAAAGAAAGTACAGCAACTTGTACAGCTGCAGTAATGCCACGTTTCTTTTTTTTGCAGGTTTCAAGGTTCCTTTTAAAACTATGATATATGCATCCTATACTATAATGTCAGCGTAAAGAGGGGGGGATTACATGGCTCAATCACAATATACATGTAAAACCTTAATTTCACATAAGATGCATTAAGGCTGGGCGGTATGGCGAAAATTCATATCACAGTATTTTTTTCAGGCTGCAACATTTATTTTTCACAGTTTAATGTTGAGAGCACAGTGGAGCTACTTAGGTTTCAGTTCTAACTTCAGCCATGGTTCAAACTTTACTCGTGGTTATAAAATTACACCGCCGAATGTATTACAATGTATTAACTTTACTCGCATCAAAGGAAACGATTGTGCCAGAGATTGATCAGAGATTCCAACAGAAGACTTATGCTGTGTTCACACGGCGCGAATTTGACGCGTGAGCAGATTACATGCAAAGTCAATGCACAATGCGTTTTACCGCTGCTATTGAAAAGTAATAAGTTATATTGCACATGATTTGGATATTTTTGTTCTCAGTGTTGTTTTGCTTTGTTCCTGTGCTGCGTATTCTTACACCTCACATCGACACGCATCTCTAGTTTAGCCAAAACATCTTGTCACAATCATTTCTGACCGGACAGATTTTGCGAAATAAGCAAAGCATACTTCCCTTTTGCAAAACATGTCTTGGTTTTTTTTTCTCCCCCAAGCAGGGCCACAGTTATTTTATAGACAGTCAAAGGAAACTTCATGCACATATTCTTGCATTTCATAATGTTCCCAAACTGCAGACACAAGTCCCATCAACTGCAGCTTGTAGACGTATGTTTTATTATATTCACATCTGCCAGCATCTGATGTGGGGATTTGACAAAGGCATGCTTACTGCTATCTCACCATGAGAACAAAACTATTACGTTTTTGGTATTTGAAGAATTCCTGTGGGTGCTTTTTGTCCAAGTGATAGAGAGTGTTTTAATGGTGTTCGTCATTGGCAACCCTCTTTCTGGTCAATTTAAGGTCTTGTCAGGATATTTCCACTGTCTTCATGTAACCTCTGTGCATCATTCTGGTTCCTTAAAACGTCTTCTAAATAAGTGTCCATAACATTTTTGCTTCATTTATCCCCTGGGCTTGGAGCCCTTAAGCCACCCGTCGTCTTCAAAGTGGATCTCTCGAAACTAATCAAGGTTGAATTAATTCAGCACTGGTCGTTTCCTTTATTTTTTTTCACAAAGTGCCCATTGCTCGTCTAGACAATCAATCAATTAACCTGAGCACAGATTGAAATGCTGCTAGCGCTTACATTTTAGAGAAGAAACAAAAGGATTCAAAATGAACTAAATTGTTCTATCAGCCACACTTCCTTAATAAATGTTTGCTGTAAATCAATCTGGGAACATATTTAAATATCTGATTTCAAGACTGAAGAGCCTTAGTTGACCTTAATAGTAATAGTACCAGAAAGAAAAGTTGGAAAGTAATGATGTGCTCAAAAGCCAACAATAAAAACAAAAACATTTTTCAAAGACCATACTTTTAGCAATAGCATGTGTCCCCGGGAGAAAGAGTTGCTATTGCCCGTGTCAGCTCCTCTTCCTGCGGTAGCCGCCTGGGTCTAATCCACTTCAAGGTTTAACAACAAATTCATCTCCCCACATTTAAAGTTTCACCAGAAGAAGATGACAAATGTGGCCGCTGTGCACGATCCCCCCTGCCCTCAAGTGCATGTTATGGCCATGCCATAAATTGATACATTTCTGGTGCTCCTTTTGTGAAATGGCTTCTGAAGTCATTGGGGTTGGCGGCCCTACCTGGTGTAGCTATTTTTTTAGTTAAACAAGTTAAATGAAGCCTCAACATCGAGGCAGCTAAGCATTATGGCTTTCGGTCCTCCTCCCAGTCGCATAAGTATATTACTTCTTTGGAAGTCCCCTGCATCCCCTTCATCAGCATTCCTTATGGAAGACATCTTGTTTTTTTTTTCCAGTTCCTTAAACTGGAAAGAAAAAAAAATCTAATTTGCCCGTCGTGGATAAACCCAGAAATGTTTCTCTGCCTGGCAGCCCCTCTCATGTTATTATGACCAGTGCTTCGCTATGATTAAGACCGCTCATATTATTTGTATTATATGTTCCAACTTTAATTGGATGCTGTGTATTGGGGTATGCTATTATACTTATGCCATAAGGGACTTCAGCTTTCCAACTGCTCAAATGTAAAGTATGATTTGTGCAAACAGAAATGACTACAAACAGATATTTTGTGAATGGTGCTTTGTACTTGATGTCCCCGAGGTTTTGTTCTTATGAAATCACTGAGTGCATCGTGTTTCGAGCATTGAGTATTTGATGTTAAGTTCCCCAACCTATTTTAACTGTAATTTATATTTTAGTTTTTCTTTTAAATAATGGTTATTTCTGTCATTATTGTTCATTTGCTTCATTCTTATATTAGTTTGTTTCTGTACACCTAACGTTCCTTCCAATACAATATTATAGAAAGGAAGCCAACAAAACCAACAACTTTTCAACGCAAGATTAGTGATTCTTCAACCACCATCAGAGACTAAACTGCTCGGATTCATTTGATAATAGCAGACAGGAGAATTATTCCTTTACTCACATTTCAGGGTTTCTCCAGCGTAGGGGATGTGAAGTTTGAAGCGATCACAGCAGGGACCAGGGGTCAGAGATGTACAGCTGAACATGGGAGTTGATGGAAACAACAAAAGGCATAAACAATGGACCAGTCTGAGAACAGTGAGCATCAGAAAGGATTTAAAGATCACCGTATTTCTGACTGTGATGCTGCAAACTTAAAATTGTGTTCTTAACGGCGACAAACCGATTTCTTTATTATGTCGAACTCTTTTCTATACACGAGTCACTTTTAGAACTCAAGCTGTCTGAACTGTCAGCTGGCTGTCATGTTCCTCCTATGGTGCCACGTTGACTTTATATGAGAATAACGTGGAGCGATGCGATGGAAAAATGTATCGACCTGAACTCGTTAATGCGTTCAACTTAACCAAATCAACTTCACGACTGACGTTTTAAAAGGCTTTAGGTTAGGCCCATCTACTTTCTCCCACTCAACCTGCATGCAGTGTGGGGGGCTACATTAGTGTGATTTGTTTAAAAAAATATATTACATGAAATTATGAATAATGAAAGGAAGGAGTACTGTTGAGAAGTTTGGTAGCGACAGAGAGAAGTATAGAGAAGATTTTTCCTTAAAATAAAAGCCAACAATAACAACAACTCATCAAATCTGAGAAATCCAATTCTGGAGGAAAAAAATATGATTAGCCAACCATGTGGGTCAATTTAAAATAAAATACAATTCTACTTTTAGCACTAAGCAGTGGTGGTGGTATCAAAAATATATAAATAACCAATATATAAATAACCATTTTCCTAGAATTGTTTAATTTCCTGTCAAACAACAGCATGCATAATGAAATCAGAATTCTCTTCCTGGTTTGTCATAGCAACCGCCAACGTTAAAACCAAACTTGATCACCTGTAGTTTTGAAAGGCAAATCATTCATATAGCACATCTGACTACAAATACACAATTCCATTGAAACACAACAGGAAGGGACTGTAACTGAGCATTCTGTACATCTTCAACCACCATCCCTGGAAGTGTGATGGGTCAAATAACAAAAAAGATTTGTGACATTGTTGTAGAAAATATGGAGGAAGAAAATATCTTGTTCTTTCATTTATAAAGGGAAAGGAACAAGGCTGGGTTGACAAAAACATTACAAACTCAAGGAGCAATCTGGTGCGATGATTATACACTGAGGACGTTTTTGGAGCACAGGAGGAACGTTTAAAAGTCAGTGCTCAGCTTCAATCTGCAATGTTTAAAATCACAAACCAAGCCAGAGACCTAGGTGTAGTCACGGAATCAGACCTGAGTTTTGGCAACCACATGAAGACAATTACAAAGTCAACCTATTATCACCTCAAACATTAAAGGATGACTAAAGAAATCCATGGGACAGCTGCAGCTGATGCAGAACGCTGCTCACCACTAAGACCGAGGAAGTGGATTACGTCACTCCAGTTCTGACGCCTTTGCACTGGCTTCCTGTCTGTCAAAGAATGGAATTGATTTCTACTGTTGGTTTTTAGGCACTGGATGGTTTAGGGCAACAATACATGTGTGATCTTCTGTGACAGACCTCTCAGGTTGTCTGAGACAGGTCTGCTTTCTGCTGTCCCCTGAGTCCAACACTTCCAATGCAGAAGCAGCGTTTAGTTTTTAAGCACAGACTTATGGAACAAAGTCCCAGAAGAGTGCAGGTCCACTGCAACGCTCACTTCTTTTAAGTCGAGGCTGAAGATCTTTCTATTTGCCGCTGCCTTTTATTAAATCATTTCAGTAACTTTTATTTGCGCATTTCATAATCAACTTATTCTATTTTAGCTTGCTTATATTTTCTATGCTCTTGGACTTTAATGGATGTTTTTCAGTGTGTTGTCTTTCAATAATGTGGTTCATTTTTATGTCTTTTGATGTTTTATGTAAAACGCTTTGAATTCGCCTTGATGCTGAAACGTAACACATCAATAAACTTGCCTTAAGGTAAAATAAATAAATCCAATCCCAGGGCTTAAATTGATGTTGCCTTCACAACTACTGGCAAGCCAAAACTACACTTTGAAGTGTGAACCCTATTAATACATTATCAGTTTAAATATGTCACTTTGGGATATTGGGCCAACCTGAAATGAATCCAGCAATGATCCCAGTGTCTGCAACGATTTATCATCCTGAGTTTGCCAAAACCCCAAAGGTGAAGATGTAATCTATAACCAACAGCCATGATGTTAATCGAATACCATTTGAATGCAACAGTTAAGGGACACTGAATGGACGCCGCTGTGTTTGTTTCACATGTCACTCGTGCTCAAAAACTGCTCCTCACCCAGTTTTGAGGTCTGTGACACGGAGACAGTTTGTCGAGTCGAGTCCCACGCGGCCATTCCGCACCACGCTGGACAGCAAGGGCCGCAACTCGGGTGAGATCCGGTGCAGTGTCACCTCGGGGGACGTGTTGTTCATGTTATCCACTGGTGAGGAGTCTGTGGAGACACAGCAACTGTTCAAGGAAATGCTTTACGGAGTATTTGTACTGAAGGTTCAAAGGACACGAGCTCACATGTCACGTAGCGTTGACGTTATATGACACGCGGTCGTTTTAAGGTGTAATGTCAGAAGTTTAAGCGTTACTGTAAATGCTCGCGAGCTCGGTATCGTTAGCCGGTGTTAGCTTACCGCGGGATAGAGCGTCAAAATGACACAATTTGAGCAAGTAGCTTAATCAAAAACACATCTATTCATTATTGTCCATTTAGATACAACGTGCGGTGTAAGTTAGAGTACCTGAAATTGTTGGAAATCATACAATTTACGCATTAACTCCAATGTTTACTTCATGCTCTCAACATTTCCGGTACATGTTGTTTGGGTCCTTTTGATAGCCCCGCACTTAGCTGTCTGCAATAATGCCTGTTGACACAACGAGGGTTTTCACTCTCTGCGCCACCTTTTCCCGTTATATAAAACTCATAAATCATGTTTATTTTAATATCATTATATATAAACAATGATAAGCAACAATAAATGTGTATTGCATTGATTTAGTGACAACAATGGATCTGGCAACAGCTGTAGCGGTAGGCAGCTGTCATATTGCACTTTGACCGTCACTTGTCTGCTGGGTGTTGATGTATAACTGGTTATAACTCTGCAAGAACACATTTGAATGCAAGGTAATTATTGTGTCGCATTTCTCAACAACAGTTTGTCTCAACACACTTGATTTTACTTTAGCTTTCGTTTTAGGCGGGGTCCCTTTCTGGCGATCTATTCCGATGTTCCTTCATCTCAACAGTTGCAAATAATGTTTCACACGTAACGTTACCTAAATGAGTTGCTTAAAGTTATTATTAGGTATTGTTGTTTATCTGACAGCTTATATACTTGGATATGCCTATATACACATTTACAAATATTTACTCACATATGAGTAAACGTTTATATTACATATGTAAACTGTAATGCATGACTCTTTCCCTTAAATCCTGTGTTTCTACTGTTATATTTCCCTTCCTTGTAGTTATACAGAAGGGTTAATTAATTTTAACCCAAATAAATCACTTAGAACCCAAATCCTTCCAAATGCCCAACTATACTACAGGCATGAGGGGTGGGTGGCTGTTTGGTATTTATGTTCTTGGATGTGTCATTATCCTATCACCCCATTTAAGGTTTACTGTATGCTTTGGAATTCTGATTGTTAGTTTAAATACTACATGTTCTCACTTTTTCATGTTTACACTGAGATTTCACCAAATGTTTGATGGAAATTTGGTTTAAGGTAATGGAAAAGTCATGAAAATCCATTGGTCAAAATGTGTAAGAACCCTGAGACTAAATCGTTTCAAACACATGAAAAAAATAACGTGTGCGTCAACTCTTTAATCATCTCCTAATTTGTGCACTCATCATCATTAAGATCTGTTTTCTACAAACATTAGTATTCAGGTTGGTCTGCTTCATCGTGAATCCGCCCTCAAATTCACCAAGAGAGGGAAAATTATAAAAAAGGCCCCTTGCTGATGATTTCGAGTGGTTGGACAATGCAGATCCCATAATATTCTCCTGCAGTGGAGACGCCGAGGGTTTTCTGGCGAGCTTTTCATGCCTATGGAGGGGAAGACAATATGCTGCGAGATGTGGGAAGAGAGAATTGAGCCGTCCTGCAGCCAGCGGCGAGGCTTTCCAAGTCCTCCACTGCCTCGGCAGAGATTTGAGGAGATTAACACGCTAGCATTAGCTGCGATACAAGCCGAGGATTGAATTAATTATAGACTTTTGCAGGGCATTCACGTGGTGTAGCATTGAAATGCCCCCCTCCCACACCTCCATCCCCAATACGATTGGAACCCGTCCAACTAAGCCAGCGATGAATGCTCTATTTTTACCTTCTTCCTTGTTTCAGTCAAGCTCATGCTAATGTGGGAGATAAATAATATCAAGTGATTTTTTTCTTTGAAGGCTGTTGGGAAAAGTAGTTTGCATATTTTGCCTGAAATGCCCCCGAGGAGGCCGCTAGATTTTGTCCTTGTTTATGAACGGGTTTTACTCAACAAAAAAAATAAGAAAAAAAAGGTTGAGAAATTCTAGAATCTCCCAAATCGTCAGAGCGTAATTTGCAAGAAGAATCTTCCAAGATATTTCATGTCAAGGAATGAGTGTGGTTGCTGTTGAAATAACACAGATGTGTGTCTCAATCAGATCATGACGGAAGAGGCGTTTGATGTGATGGTGGTTGGCTCCTGTATGACTGACTTGGTGAGGTGAGTGACTTCTGTCCGTTAACACACGAGTAGTTGGTGAAGCAAGTTGTGTCGGGACTCAAATGACTGTAAATCAGACCCAATGTTTCATGAGAAGGCCGTGCACAGAATCGCCAGCTAAATCCGGGTTCAGGAAACTCCTCTGCTTCCTCAGGTGGGCCCAACAGGAAGCAGGACATTGGGCATATGTTCATGATCATATGAGGACATGTATTTAAAAAGAAATGGCTTTCAACCTTTGGATCAGGACCCAGGTGGCTTTGCTTCATTTATAGATACGGTTCACAACATTGATTTGCTTGATATGTCTTTTTTAAATTTATTAGTTTATAATATTGAAAGAAATAATGTATTCCATGCCTAATCATCTGCTTATATATCACTTGTTTTATAGAATTGGCACTAGTATTTCAAAAACAGTTAGAGGGCTTCCCATCTGCATTTGAACCCAGTGGTTCCCACCCAAGATGTCCCGAGATAAATATGTGTGTTTTACACACAGTTGTATTTACTTCTTCTGACTGTCCGACTCCAATTTATGTTTTTCTTGTGGACACTTTCACCTCTGAGCCACACAAAATCCAACAAATGAAACAGTCCAAGTGGGTAATCTAACTCTTTAGTGAGGCTAAATCACTAACCATGTCCACACAAAGACCATAATCTGTGATGAGATTACACATTGCTTGATTTTAAAGGGCCTTACCAAGCACATTTCCACATGCCGACGTGGTGTACATGTAGCTGTAGTGAGAGTGAGTTTATTTTATTTTTTCATCACGGTGACCAGTCTGCTCTTACAGCCTCGTTGTGTGTATACTCGCGCTCATGCGACCGTGGTGTAGTGTTTTTTTAATAGCCTTTTACTTCTGCAGATTGCATTCACACTTCAAAAATCAAAGAAGTGGTTTCATAAATCAAAGTGTCACAGAGCTTATTTTCTGGAATAATCCAAAATCCAGTGGGAAAATCCAATAGTTTTTTTGTTGGGGGAACTAGTGCGATGCTAACTTCCATGTTGGCCTTCAAATAAAAGTAATCTCTGCGACATTCTCTTAGGCATAGCAACAATAATCAACGGGGTGTAGCTGAGCCATTGTCTTTTGCCTAAAACATGTTTCCCTTTTTTACTATTATTTACCACCATTTTCCATCAGGTGTTTTATTTTAAAATGCAAAGCTTGTGGAAAATAGGGCTGAACGGTATTTTCCATTCTGGCTTGAAATGGACAGCACAGTCCTGTCTCCACAAAAATAGAGGAAGTGGTCTAAACTTAGATAATGTCACTGGCCGCCTTTTCAAAACTTGTCCAAAATGTTGGAGGAAACATCCCTCGTCTAAAGGCGCGTGTGGTCCAACAGCTTTACGCCATTAGGTAATAATAGTGAGCAGACTTCTGGTGTAAATATGGAGGCATCTGTCCATCAGAAGAATAGATGCACTGTTCCAGCAGTTCATCGTGACTGTAGCAAAACTAAACACTAGAATCAATGATCATGTCATTGACAGATGACGTAGGAGTGAACCATCCCATTGCAAATCTGACTCTGGTTTTAAAAGCCTCAAATTGTGCGGACAATCCGGTATAACTGCTGCTTACGAAAATGTCAGCGTTGCATCACCCTCATACGTGGTGAGATTAGTCGAGCCAAGTAGGATCCATTCCCACAAATGATTAGTCATCAGTTGCAGCACAATGGGTTCGCTGAAAAACAATTTGTCACCCTCATTTACCATAACCTTTGTGAGGAATGACACAATCTCGATGGATGCGCTGAGCAAAATACGCTGCAATGTCACGTCTTCGCGGGGCCCTGCTCCACCGACACTTCTTCCTGTCAGAGCCCCTGGAGCGTGCCGCTTGAGCTCGTGCGACAGTTGTGTCATACATCTTGTATTATATGTATTTTTTTTGTGTGAAACACAGCTGTCAACCGGCTGCCAGCAAACGGAGATCTGAATGAACAACCGCACAATGTGTGTGCCGACGGGAGAACAGATTTGTGCGCGCGCTCTAACTCCAGTTGTCACATCTTCGTTGTCACTCACAAGTTCTTAACTTATCAAAAACATATGCCTTCTCCTACAGTTTTTTTTTGGGGGGGGGGGGGGTATTTGATTTGTTGCTCATTTGCAATCCAACCAGTGAATTTCTGCTTTGAAGGGCAGGCGTTGCCAATTAAGATCCTAATGAGCTAACGGGAAATGGCCTGTGTGTGTGTGTGGGGGGGGGTCAGAATGCGGGTAGTTGCAATACTTTCGCAGCCTCTCAAAGTGACATGCATGGCTTTGAAGTTAGAAATCCAGTTGTCTTGAACAGCCGGTGTCTGGGCGGCCGCACAATTGACTGGCAGACAGCGGAGGTACACAAACACAAAAAACACACATCTCCCACTCTCGTCTCTCTCTTCCGCTTCCGCCTCGCCCGACGCAAACACACGAGCGTAACTCAGATCCTCATGGCGTTTTTGGCGATACATGTATTAGTCCGGCTGTGGAGCAAACTCTGCTGCAGTAAAAAGGTCTACCTCCTGTCTGCGGTGCACAAAGAGCAGGAGCGGCCTGAGCCTCTCAGACTTTTAACCCATTGTCAAAGCCATACAGTGCCCCCTGCTGCCTCAGTGCACTGAGTGGAGACACTCATCACCTGCTCAGTAAAGTTTCCCTGCAGACCCACAATGCACCACAAGATAATTTAGCGCATTAAACCTGAATCTCAAGCCCGGACTCACAGATGCGGGCCCCAACTATAGGTGGGGGTCTGCTGACTAGTTGTCAATTGGTTGAATTCATTGATTTGTCCACTGATAGAAAATGAATCTCCAACCATTTTAATAGTCAACGGATTTTTAAGCGAAAATGGATCGCCTCCAGCTTTTCAAAGCACCCTCCGAGGGCATTTTAACTCGGTGATGTGCGGTGGGACAATGTTTCTGCAGGAGAGCCATGAGCCATAAGCCCTGTCAGAGATCTGTGTCAACCTTTTTATGTAAGCTGGGAAATTCTCCACGACCGCCGACTAATTCACACACAGAAACAGGTTGACAAGCGGCTTGTTATATCCACTGATAGCCGCTCCTGACCGCCGAGTGCATAATACCTCACGTGCTCACGTGTCTCCAAACAAACGGTCGGACCATGCTAAAAAAAAACGCCCACGCCGTGCTTCGACACGCCGCCTCTTGTTAGAAAAAGCGGCCATGTAAGGTGTGCTGCCTTTGCTCGACCTGTTCTTTGTTAAGTCCCTTTTACCTTGTCCTGATTCGCTCGAGCCTCTGCCAGAGGGGACCTTCACGCACAAGGAAAAGTAGTATGAGTGGTACATACGAGTTTGAAAAGCTTCTCGTCTGAGGCACAATCCGAGCTGAAGGTTACCCCGCTCGGGTTAAAATGGCTTCTGTGTTTATAACGGCCGTTTAGTACCTGTGGTCGTTCAGTCAATATATGCAAGAAGCTGGAGCTCACCCTGAGCGTCTGTAAGTCCACTGTCGGAGGTTGTGTGTTTGGCACTGGAAAGACGAGCTCTCGTTCAAACCTTGCAAAAAACAGCATTTCAACTTTTGTTTTTGTCCACTTCCCTCCCTGTTGCTCGCCAACGGCTGAGGAAAGGCGCTCGCAAAGACGGAGGAGAGGGAAATGAGAGCCGGCCTCAGAGCAAACACTCCACGTCATCGAAGCACCTGCTTCGCTGCCTTTTGGGTTCCATGGGAAAAAACGCAACGAGGTTACACTTCAGCACATAACTGCCCCGTTTGTTTGGCGCACTCACCACAGACAACAATAGCCGAGTGTCTCTCCGGGCATGAGGAGGCGTGGGTGGGTTTATTTAAGAATTTGGAAATCTGTTTATTTTACCTGTCAGTTATCCGACTTTAGGTGGCTGTCGGCCAAATGTGATGTTGACAGCGTTTCGTTTTTTTGTATGTTTTGTATGATCTGCAAAGGTTGTGCTCTTTGTCTGCCACAATTGTAGGAATATCTCGATAATAGTCATAAACAAATAACAAATCAGTTTCCTGCATGGGCACTTTTATAAAAAAGAAAGGGTAGAACACTGATAAGTGACCTTTGTGTGACGGACGCAGATAAAGACTAATGTCTATACTCATTAAAACATGCTTATGATGCATTATAATCGGCTTGAGTTATAAGCACTAATGAATATAAAATGATGCTTTAAATAATAATAAATGCTTCATAACAATTATCTTAACACATTATAAAGTATTTTACAAAGTCAACAATGTCATACCATAATACAATAGCTGATCACTGCAATGGTCAGTGTATTATAATTCCAATAGTTGCAATGCGTCATAATATTTGTATAATACATTATAATATTTTTACAATGCATTATGATATAAGTTACTCTAAGTGATCATTGTTTGCTTTAAGTAAAGTGCAAATGTAACATCTTGTATGTTGTTGCATGATCTTTGTGTTTTTTTTCTCTTTACTTAAAGTAAACAGTGACCAAGAATGCCTTTTTTATTTTTTCATTATAATGTATTACAACTATGGAATTTATAATACACAATGATGCTTGCGAAACAAAATGTCAGTGAGTTATGAAGTATTATGATACCTCTAAGTCATTATTGTTGATAATTGTTTGAAATAATTGCTAATAGTTACGAGTGAGAAAAAGTTAGAAAGTCGAACCAATGCCTCCTCTTACATGAAAACTCTATCCTCTCTGTCTGTTTACCAGCATTATGCACTTCACTGAAGAAAGAGGTAGGCAAGCAGAGGAACTGGAATATCTTCTGGATTAAGTAGCACAAGATTCCACCATGCACGGTTGTCATTGTCCTCTGAAGCTAGACTGACACAGGGGAAAGCGGCGAGCTAGGCTCAGTCCAAAAGTAACACAATCAGCATCTCACTATCTCTCTTTAATCTGGACGAAAAGCCTTCGTTGTGTATAGATTACGTGTTGTGGTTTTACGGGCGGTTATTTGTCAAACTATTTGTTGTCCTGGAGTTTGGATTAAACTAACCAGATACAATCGATTATTCAGTGACCTTTCAAGGTGCTGATAGTTGTATTTTATTACTGTTGGACAGAGCCAGATGAGCTGCTTTCCAGTCTTCATGCTACACTAAGCTAAGCTAGCCGGCGAATGGCGGCAGTCATATTTACCAAACAGATAAAACAGGGGTATCAAACTCGCTTTTTCCGTGAGTCATCCAGGACTGGTTGCTAGTCTTAGATGTATTAATTTTGTATTATTTTTGTGTGTATTGTTTTGGGTTCTTATTACACATGAGTGTACATTTTTTCGTGATGTGTGTTTGTGTTTAGTTAACCTGTTACCAATGACCTAACTATTATAAAAGAGTTTCCCCTAACGAAAACATAGCCTCTTAATATTTCAAAACAAATGTATAGATTGGGAAAAAAATCTTAAAACGGCTGCACAAGTACCCCATTATTACCTCTTCTACATATTCAAGTAGATTTGGTAAAGTGTGTGTGTGGAAGAGGTGTGTGTGCGTGTGCGTGCGCGTGCACGTGCGTATTAACATGTGTTCGACCTTTGTTTCGTTTGCTTCTCACCACATTTCAGTCTTCCTGACCCCACATCCTGTTGTAGCCTTGGGCATTTTAGTGTTTTCACACGCCGGTGCAAAAACAGCAGCATTTATAGCAACCTCCAGTGTTTGCCGCCAGCGTCTCAGTTACTGGAAATCCTGGGATTGAGGGGGTTTACTGTAATAGCACACCTGCCACAAACACTCACACAGACACACACACAGTGAAAAAAAGAGCAACAACAGGGTGAAAAACAAGTTTATGACAACATTTTGCCGTCCACAAACCCTCGCGGCGCTGGCCCTGACCCAGACCACAGCATCCTGACGTACAGTATGAAGCCGTCTGTTGTCTCACCCGTGTTACTCACCGCCCACTCTGGCTCCGTGATTGGAAGGAATCGGGCGAACAGGCAGCTCCTCCTGAGGGCACCCACCTGTGGCGCATCAACCTTGAGGGGAAGGGGCGGGGCTTTAACCCAACCCCGATGAGTCAGGCATTTGTGGTGCGGCCAGTGTCAAGCTGAGACATCTATGGGTTTTGGCTGCTTGCATCATTTGCAAATTTGGAGACACTTCAAATCTGACTGAATGTCTACTGTAGGTAGAATATCGAGAGTGCTTTTTGGAGGAATGAGCCAATTGCAAACTCTATGTTCAGTCTGGGAGGGGTCCTATGCTCCATTCATTCCCGCAATGATTGCATTTGGTTGACCTTCACAAGAGCAAAAGATATAATCCTCAGCAGACACCACTGAAACCTCTTTGTTTTTTTGCACATTTTCCAGTGATAAATAAATAGCTTAACCAGGAAGGGGTTTGGCCCTGAAGGGTTATCTTCGCATTTTGGCACCTCCCTTTACTCCTCGGTTTTCAGTGTAGAACACTCGCCCTGATGAATAAAACACTTTTCAAAGTTTGATGGTTGCATTTTCAAAACTTTTATCTGCAGAGTGAAGAGACTGTGGACAAAAAGTCAAATTTAAATACAAATTCCAAGCATAGCATTTCTTTGGAGAGGAATCCAATGTACTTTTGAATATGATTGTGTACTTGTGCCTGTTTTATTTCACCCCTCAGCCAGGCACCAAGGCTACCCAAAGCTGGAGAAACCATCCATGGTCACAAGTTTTTCATTGGCTTCGGAGGGAAAGGGGCCAACCAGTGCATTCAGGCAGCAAGACTTGGGGCCAAAACCGCCATGGTCTGCAAGGTAGGGCACTGGATCCAAGTTGGAAGCTGCTGTGCTGTAGAGTCAGTGTTACAGTGCGTGTTGGTTTGGATCCGAGCATGAATGTATGCATTTCAGTGAAAAAAAGAAGCACTTTTGTTTGCCCAACCTTTGGCACACCTACGTCTTACTCAGTAAAAATAATCAGCCATCAGCTACCACAGTCCACCGCCTAGTTAACAACTCCCAAAAACCTTGTAGCTTCGTTCACACTTCAGTCATTTCACCACATCAACTCTCCATGCCTCATTTTCTCTTGATCAATACTATACCGCATGCATACGCCCACCCACGCTTGCACGCCTTCAAACAGGCCTATTCCCATACCATACAACCCCGAGTCTCCAATCAGTAGGCTCAGCGTGGCCTTTCAACCTGAGCACTAAAGCACTGAAGCCCCACCTCTGTCAGAACAAAGAGGCCCGATCGATAACAACCCAGTGCGGGAGGAGCTCTCCGGGCATGGGGAGAACCCAAAAATAGACACCCGGGCTTGTCAAAAAACATCCAAGACGGAAGGCCACTCTTCAAAGAGAATGGGGCCAAGCAGCCAATACTAGCCCAACCCATTATCACAGGCAGCTAGAAGTACCCGCGTTTTGGCACGTTTTTTGGAGAGCGTGGGTTCGAAGTAGACGCCTCGGGGCAAGGTGGGGACCCCTTCCACAACCCAAAGTAGCTACAGATGTGGACATCCCTATGCGGATCAGGGGAAGAGGGGAAGGAGGGAAAGAAAAGCGAGGTGGGCTTGAAGAGGCGTGAAGGCGGGGTTATCGTGTCTTCAAGGCTTGGCGCAGCTGGTCGTGTGTGTTTGCGCGTGTGTGCGTTTGTTGACTTTGTGTGTTGATGTTTGCACATTTTCGGCGGCGGCACCATGCCAGTATGCTGGCAGGGCACACGAAGATCCAACCCAACTGAGGTTTGACTATACCACTTTTCAAAAAGTTGCCGCTAACCAAGTCTGACCCCGCTTGACACTCTCTTTGTTGTAATCGTTTTGCCTTCAATGTTTCCTAGGTTGGTAAAGACGTCTTCGGAGACAATTACATTCAGAATTTCAAAGGCAATGGCGTACAAACAGGTACAGTTGTTGTTGTTTTTGGTTGCCAATTCCATGCTGAGTGGTAAAAAGTTCACATACAGAGCAATGATTTTATTTTTTCCGTCTATATTTTGTCAGTTCTTTTAGTTATTCGAGGCTCAAGGCTGGAAAGTTTCTCTATTGTTATTGCCAATGGCAAAACATGGATTTGTTAAAAAATAAAGTTGTTTTTCCAAAATTTGTGCTCAGTGCACAAATCAGACTCCAAACGTCTGCGGCCTGTCCCTTTATAGCCGAGAAACCACGACGTGAGCCAAATGCACACCAAGCAATTAGTAGCGGTTCGTTACTATGGTGACATTTTGTTCTTCAGAGGTGTGTACAATGAAAGACAATTAACGGGTGTTTTTCGTCTTCTCTCTCCGTCTCAGACTTTGTAGGCCAGACCTCTGACGCAGCCACAGGAGCTGCCTCCATCGTTGTCAACGATGCAGGTAAATGCTTTTGCCGCGAGGCCCTGCTCGGATCCTAAACGTTCTTCTGGGATGTAGAAATGTCCATCACGCATGAACAACCAAGGGTGCATGTGTGGAAGCGGCGCACTCTTTCTCACTACTGCACACACACATGTACGCCCATGCATACGGCCGTTGACTCACCGCTGTTCAAGTGCCTATAATCACCGCATACACACACACACACACACAAATACTTAAGTGCACCAAACAACGCTGAGTATCCACAGGTTCCAATGTGCAACAATCCAAGGCTTTCCATGTTGGAGAGCAATTTCTGTCATGTAGCAAACACAGTCAGGTGATGTAAAACTCCCACGACGTGTGGACCCACTTTTACATCTGGATCCCTTTCTCTGCCATTTAACATCCTCCCACGTCATTATGCAAGTGTTTGAATTCAGTGTTTAGAAAGAGGACAGAGGTCTAACTGGAAGTGGTTAATTGAGAGATTGCAATTAGGAAATAATCTGCCATGAAAGAATGTGCACATGCCATTTTGGATTAGTCTGAAAAGGTCAGTTAATTAAAACGCGTTAAGCTATTTCCTGAGGTGACCAAAGGAAACCAAACCAATGGATATGAAAACATTCGGGTTGATGTGTTTACAACAGGGTTCATTTCATTTTGGAGTACATGCTTAGTTTGGCATTTGAGCTTTGATGGAAGCTTGACTTTTGACGTCCTGTTTGACACCGTGGGCAGGCGAGAACGCCATCGTGATCGTGGCCGGTGCCAACATGCTGCTGGGCGGCGAGGAGCTGCAGGGGGCTCTTCCGGCCGTCAGTCGGGCAAAAGTTCTGGTGTGCCAGCTGGAGATCAACCCGCAGACGTCCCTGCAAGCACTACGCATGGCGCAGGAGAACAAAGGTCAGTGACTGTCGCCGTAGTGCACGCCATGGTGTGGTGTCCGCAGCACACGTGCGCCCGTTCTTCTGAGGTCGGAGAGAGAAAATGTGTAGAAGAAAAGAAGTTTGAAAAAGTATTCTAATGCCACGCCTAAGTGAGACAGACCAAGAGGTTCCCTTTGCGTTCCATCAACTATTTTTTCATTTGTTTCGTTTCGGTTACTGTGGTCTTCCAAGGCTGCTTTGTTTGACCCAAAAAGTTAAGCTACTTTTTTTGTGTATACATTTGAATCACCCAAAGTGATACGAAAACCAATGTCTTTCTTGTGAAACACTCACCCCATGTTTGCGTGACCGGGACTATCGAATGTTTGCTCTTCAGTCGTTGCAATGGATCCAACAGCGCCGGAGAACGAAAATGTGTCCAAAAAAAGGTGCCAAAGTGTCCATAGAAACTTCTCTAATCACTTCCGCATTTTTTATCCACTTCTCTGTCAGCCATCTGTGTACTCAGTATGTCCCAAACATGAATATGTTTTGCCAAACTATGACTACATAAATATGACTTCCCTCTTAATCCTCATGCATAGCCCTGTTGAGCCTGCTCCACTCTGGCCAGGCGTACTCATCGGCTAGCTTGACGCCGCACATTCTACGAACACAATAGGCTCACTGGGTCCAGTGTGACTGGTAGCTGATGTTGGTTGATGCAAAGAACATTTTCAAAGCTGTTCAATCAGGAAAATGTTTTCCTAAAAAGAGGAAACACGGTCGGGATTTCACCTCACGTTCCCCGCTATGATCGCCGGTACCGTTAGCCGTGTGCTTTCCTCGCTCAAACATCTCCGCGACTTATTGAGTGGCGTAATAATCACGAGGAATCGATAATGAATTTCGTTGCCAACTCTTTTAATAATCGAATTTTATCGAATTTTATCGATTCGTTGTTGCACTGTAACTTCTCCCTTGAAATCTCTGTTTTTTTACTTCACAAACCTACGTTCGACGCCGTGTTGCGTGATCGGCCAAGCAGCAGAGCATAATCGCCTTGAAAGATACAGTAGAGGACCAGCAGATCCGTCTCATCAGTCATGTGATCTTTCTGTTTGTATGCCACATTTCCACTTTCCTCCAGAGACAGGCCTCTCACTGGCTCGAATCACTTAACCAAGTAAAGTGCAAGTTTGTTGGGTCCCTGTTTCCTCACATTTTCCATCAACCACCACGTCTGCACACACATTACGAAAAGCTAACAGGATACAAGGCCTGTTTTAGACAGCCACCCTCCCTCGGCACCTTCCACTCGCCACCTTTTTGGTGATAACCAGGTTATTGAGCTCATCATTCCCAGCAGCATCCTATTATTAGCGGGCGTCCGCGTCATTCGAGACGTCTAGGGAGCCTCTCGCCCCTTGTCGTCAGGGCCTGTCGCCCGGTAATCGCTCGCCGTAGGCTGCCAGAACAGAAAGAGTCGCAGCCATAACCGTGTTGCAGATGGGACGCCCAGATGGCCACGCCGAGTCCCCCCTCCCCCCTATAAATCCCCCCCATCCGTCACCGCATCGACCGCACCATGGGATCAGGCTCTGCATGTGGTACCAAGAGAGAGAGAGAGAGGCAAGGCGGGCGAAGACACCTTGGCAGAGTTGATGCTGGCACACCAGATTATTGCGTAAATGGAGTCCTCTGGAGAGAACTGGGTGTTAATGGGTACGGCGGCGATACAATTTTAATGGCGCGGGGGTGAAGTGCCGCTCGAATTGCGCAAATGTCACCACCAAGGCACACGCACCGCGGATGCCAGCTATCAGGAAAAACTCACAGGATGAGTTTATTCTCCCTTACGTGTAATTCTTTGAGAGGAAAGCATATGCATATATGGCCTTTATTGCCAGCTACTGTTTAATATTGAGGAGTTAATGCAATTCAATTAATACTAATAACTGAGGAAATGGTAGGAGTAGATCCACTCTTTCTTTCTTCTTCCGCCTTCAACCAGTCTTCCTCCCCCTCTTCTTTGTCTGAGAAGCCGCTTTTATATTTCTCACCAGATGCAATTAGAGCCTCTTAAAGCCCTTTCACATACTCACTGATGACTCATTTATTTTGTGTGTGTGTCTGTGTGTGTGCGAGCATGCAAGAGTGTATGCGATCTCCTTGTTTTTCCCCCCTCTGCCCTTGTTGTTCATCCACCTTTCTTCCTAAATCGACCAAAGCAAACAAAAACTGCAGTATTTTTTTACTTTTCTGAACTATTCTGGCTGCTTCTTCTTGCACATGTGCGACCAGACTTTGAACCTCTGTGCAAATAATAATTTTAAAAAAAGCCCAGAGTCATGACACACACACACACACACACACACACACACACACACACACACACACACTCCTGCCAGACATGACTCAGTGTGCACACATCCCAGTACTACCACATCTGTCCCAACAGCTGTGTGTGTGTGTGTGTGTGTGTGTGTGTGTGTGTGTGTGTGTGTGTGTGTGTGTGTGGTTTACCTAATACCTGAAGAGCAAAAACACCCAAAGGAACCCGATCACAACGCACCGGTCTCAGCTCCTTTGAGCAGAGACAACAACCTCCTGCTGAACAACAGCAAGACCAAGGAGATTATTGTGAGCGACCCCTGCCACCCCTCCAAGGTCTCTTCAGATACCGGAGCCTCTGGGCTCGCACCACCAGGCTGTCAAACAGCTTCATTCACCAAGCTGTCAGGAAGCTGAACTCTCTACCTTTCCACTCCCACATCTAGACTCATGTCTGCTGCTAAACTGTCTGACCGCTGCTATTAACGCACACTTATATGCAGTGGCTTGCAAAAGTATTCATACCCCTTGAACGTTGCCACATTTTGTCACATTACACGCCACAAACATAAATATATTTTATTGGACTTTTATGTGAAAGACCAACACAGAGTGTCACACAATTGCAAAGTACAAAGAAAATTATACATGTTTTTATTTTTTTTTCACAAATAAAAAACTGAAAAGTGCAGTGTGCAAAATTATTCAGCCCCCCTGAGTCAATACTTTGTGGAACCGCCTTTTGCTGCAATTGCAGCTGCAAGTCTTTTGGGGTATGTCTCTACCAGCTTTGCACATCTAGAGACTGAGATTTTTGCCCATTCTTCTTTGCAAAACAGCTCAAGGTCAGTCAGATTAGATGGAGAGCGTTTTCAGATCTTGCCACAGATTCTCGATGGGGTTCAGGTCTGGACTTTGACTGGGCCATTCTAACACATGAATATGTTTGGTTTTAAACCATTCCATTGTAGCCCTGGCTTTGTGTTTAGGGTCGTTGTTCTGCTGGAAGGTGAACCTCCGCCCCAGTCTCAAGTCTTTTGCAGACTCCAACAGGTTTTCTTCCAAGACTGCCCTGTGTTTGGCTCCATCCATCGTCCCATCAACTCTGACCAACTTCCCTGTCCCTGCTGAAGAGAAGCACCCCAGAGCATCATGCTACCACCATGTTTGACAGTGGGGATGGTGTGTTCAGGGTGCAGTGTTAGGTTTCCGCCACACATAACGTTTTGCATTTAGGCCAAACAGTTACATTGTGGTCTCATCTGACCAGAGCACCTTCTTCCACATGTTTGCTGTGTCCCCACATGGTTTCTGGCAAACTGCAAACGGGACTTCTTATGGTTTTCTTTTAACAATGGCTTTCTTCTTGCCACTCTTCCATAAAGGCCAGATTTGTGGAGTGCACGCCCAATAGTTGTCCTGTGGACAGATTCCCCCACCTGAGCTGTGGATCTCTGCAGTTGGTCCAGAGTCACATGGGCCTCTTGGCTGCATCTCCTGTCAGTGCTCTCCTTGTTCGGCCCGTAAGTTCAGGTGGACGGCCGTGTCTTGGTCGGTTTGCAGTTGTGCCGTACTCTTTCCCTTTCCGGATAATGGACTGAACAGTGCTCCGTGACATGTTCAAAGCTTGGGAAATCTTTTTATAGCCTAACCCTGCTTTAAACTTCTCCACAACTTTATCTCTGACCTGTCTGGTGTGTTCCTTGGACTTCATGGTCCTGTTTGCTCCCCAATATTCTCTTAACAAACCTCTGAGGCCGTCACAGAACAGCTGTATTTGTGCTGAGATTAGATTACACACAGGTGGACTCTATTTAGTCATTCGGTCAACATTCAATCATTCAGCAGTCATCAGGCAACTTCTGAAGGCAATTGGTTGCACTCAGAGAAAAGGGGGCTGAATCATTTTGCACACTGCACTTTTCAGTTTTTTATTTATGAAAAAAAACATTTTTAAATCATGTATAATTTTATTTGTACTTCACAATTGTGTGACACTTTGTGTTGGTCTTTCACATAAAATTCCAATAAAATATATTTATGTTTGTAGCGTGTAATGTGACAAAATGTGGAAACGTTCAAGGGGTATGAATACTTTTGCAAGCCACTGTAGTTTCCTAATTTATGTTGTTTGTATGTTGTCTATCTTTTACTTTTTTAACTGTTTTTGCACTATGTGTATATGTTTTTGCACTATGTTATATGTTGTTTATAGGTTATATGTTGTCTATTTTTTACTTTTTTAACTGTTTTGCACCATTCACTTTACGTCAGACAGTAGAGAAACATAATTTCAGGTCCTCTGTATGTTTGCACAAATGGAGGAGTGACAATAAAACTGACTTTGACTTTTGACTTTGACTTTGCATCGGGGAGGCGGGTTCCTTCATGCATCAGTGTATTAGGATCTCACACAAGCTGCTCTGGCGTGCATATTGATAGGCCTCCGTCCTCGGCAGTCTCATTGCGTGCATACTTAATGAGCGCCTATGCATTTGACATCAGCGACGGGATCACGCCGCAGACGAGCGAGCAGGCTCTGTGCTTCCTACCGGTTCTGTCCACGACTACAAATAATAATATGACCGCCGAGGATAGGCCGAGTAAAGCATGAGTAAGCCTTTTAGATGATTCAGTGATACTTTATTCATCCTGTTTACACAGTATACAGTGTGTGGTTAGTGCTTCGCTAACTGCCACCGGAGTACTCCACATATATGCTGTGGAAGTTTTCCCAGTTAACAGCACTAATCAGTGTTGATTCCCCTCCTGGTGGGAGAGGGGGAGGGATTTGTAAGATGGGGGAGGGATATTTGTTAATAAACAGGCTTTTATGTTGATGCATTCATCGAGATTCAAGGTTGTTGGTTTGTCAGGATGCAGTACGGTTGTGCGAAAGAGAACAAAATGAAAGCGGAAGAGAAATGGTCCTCAGGCAAGGAGAAAATAAACTAAATGGGAGCTTGTTCAAACACACGTTTCAAATCAATGTCAAAGAATTTCTCCGACTGACAAGTGGCATAGAGCTCCATTGTTGTCCACAAACAAAGCAGCCAAATGTGTATTAGTACGCAGCTGAAACTAGTCCCCAACAAAAGCACTCATGAAAAGGATTGGACGCTTTTGGAGCCTGTTAAAGCTGCAGAAATGTACAGATGGAAAGTATTGAGATTTGGTTTTGGTGTTTTCATGGTCTTTTGTTTGCAATAAATAAAATAAAATGGCCAGCTGTATTCTTATAGAGAAACCCTGGACAGCATTTGTGGTGAAAGAGGAGATGAGGAGCTGATACAGGGGGCCGCAAACAGGCGAGGGGGGCAGAAAGAGATCCCTCCTTTTATGCAAAAGTGATGGAGGCATCACATTTCAGAGATCTCGCACTTGTCTTGGAAAGCAAAGTGATGGAAGCTGAGGTGCAATTCGAGAGAGAGAGAGAGAGAGCAGAAGAAGAGTCAGGAAGAACCTAGCAATCACTTTTTTTGTGACACGGTCTTGGCTCATGTAGGGTACAGATACAGTATATATATATGTGTGTGTGTTGAAAACGAGAGAGAGAGAGATGTTATATCCACTTTTACTAGCGAGCACCCCAGCATCCACCTCAAAGCGCCAGGTGGCCAAAGCCCTGCACAAACCCACGCAGCTGCTCTCTCATGTGCCCACGCAAACACACACACACACACACACAGCAACTAGGCACACACTTTTGCACAACAGACTTTGATGTCACCAACGCTGAACATATATTTCCCTCACACACACACACACACACCCGCACGCACACACTTGCATGAGGCTTTATTTTGTACACAGAGATATGAGAATTAATCGCTTCGTCAAGCTGGGCTTATCCTCACACATACACAGAAATCATGGTATTAGATGCATTAATGCTCTCTGCTCATGAATATGCATGAGACAGTGATGTGCAACACGTACGGAGGATTACTTCTGACAAACACTCCTTTGCTCTCTCTCGCTCTCACCCTCTCTGGCGCAGAGAAAGGGTCACAACTCGGCTCACCCACACACTGACATGCACATGTGTAGGGTTATGCGCCTCATATTGACACACGCCGCCCCATAACTGCAGGATGTGAGGCCGTTTCCACCAGGGTTTCATGTTGTTGTTTTTTTCTCTCCGGTCTTCTTTTCCAGGGAATGCTAATTTAATCGTTTAAAAGGTGGCCTTTTATATAAGCTCATCCACTTGAGCTTTGTCTGCGAGGGCAATTCCCAGTGGTAGCCCACTAGCCTTTGTTCACATTGAAAGTTTAATTAAGGTAATGTCAGAGCTTGACAGTGAAGCTTAGCAAATGGAAGCGAAACATCAGACAATTATAAAAATGTGTCACTGCAGGACATTGTCACAATCGTATCCTATTAAATGTGAGCTGGCAACTGTAACTGAGAACAATTGTATTTGTTTTTTAAACGCCTGCTAATGATCGCATGTCATCCTGAGCGACCTGTACGCTATAATGTTTCACATGCCAATGAAATGAATTGCTTCCTGGTTTCTTGTTGCAGTGAAGACAATATTCAACCCAGCACCGGCTATTGCAGACTTGGATGCGGATTTCTACCGAGCCTCTGATGTGTTTTGCTGTAATGAGTCTGAGGTGATTAATCACACACACACACACACACACACACACACACACACACACACACACAGAGTATTTATCACAGCAGAATGTATGCTTCCTCACACAATAACTCTTCGTTCTCACACGCGTATTCACTCACAACAACAACAAGGTAGCAAAAGGAAACTGAAACCCCTCCTACACAGCAAAATTGTTGTTGCTGAATTGACCTTTCTGTTCTAGCAGCGCACACGTGCAGTTTACGGTGATATATGTGGCATATCTACCGTCAAAACTTGTAGGGTTCTCAATTTTACGTAGAGGTAAAACAAGAGCGGGCTCAGTGGTTTTAGCGAGCGGCCGTCGATTCTTTCTGAAATGACGCCAGCTGATTTAATCAGCTGTAGCTAGCTAAGTAATTAAGCTAACGTTAGCTCCATGAGTTGCTTTTTAATCAGGCAAAATGTATGCCGTCAGATTTATATAGAAGACGTAGAAATGAAGGAACAGTGTTGGTTTTGCAATGCAGTTTAAAGGTAGTTAGAACGAGCATCATGGCCAGGTGGCAACCTCCGGTTCTAAAAAGTAAAGCCAATGCGGAAGTGCTTTAAACTTCAATTCTTTCTGATGGCCACCAGGGGGCGACTCCTTTTGGTTGCAAAGAGAAGTCAGATTGGATAGAAGTCTATGAGAAAATGACTCACCTGATATATCACCTTACTAAACATTGTAAACACGAGTTCATAGTCTCATTCGCTAGTTCTACTGCAAACTTTCCCAAATCGATCAAAAGCAGGACAGGGCAGCAAACTTGATCGTGATCGTATTCAGGAGCAGCTTCCACACAATGGGGTAATACTTACACAGTGGATGTGCTGGTCGTGGACATGGCTTTTATTTACCATGTAACGCCACAAGCTAATGTAGTTCTGTGCTCCTTGACCTTGAAAGCAAATTGTGGTTACTACTGTAGTAAGCTAGTTAGCCGGGCATGCTAACTTTTGCAGCCTACACCTTTTACTCCACCACTTACACTTTTTGCTCGTCTTTTTGCGGAAAGGCCTGGAAAAAAAGAGCGAATGGTCGACTTCAGTCATGATAGTTAAAATCAACACAAGCTGCTATTTGAATGTTTTCAACACCTGTCAAACAGTAACAAGCGCCGAGTCGGGCAGCTAGAAATAATTATTTTCATCTTATCTAAGAAACAAACAAATCAGTAGGTGTGAGATGTTAATGCGCGCCCACACGTACACACACGTTTTCACAGCGATTCAACTCTGTCTCCTGGGTCATGACCCCTGCCAGCACATCAATACCCCCCACTGTAGCCTTTAGCCATACATGTAAACCCTCTGGTATGACGAGGAAACTAAGCATCTCTCTGCCTTTTCACTGTAAAAACTTGGTGTCATGGCACCTAATGTCTTGACTGTCAGGTGATGACAGATGAGCGACAGAGGGGGGGGTGAGATGGGAATCGTAGTAAAAAAAACAACAAGGCAGATGTGTTCTGTGGCTGAGTCATCCTCGGGGATAAAGTGGGTTTGAGTTTGCCCGGCAGTCTGTATTTGATGTGGTGATGCAGAGCGGAGAGAAGCCGTAGCCAGGTGTGGGGACATGAAAGGGAGAGTTGACGGAAAGCGCAGGAGTGTCAGGTCATGGAGGTACAGTCAAGTTATGTGGGAGGCCCTTTGCACGGGTGGAAAGGGCACTAAAAGATCCTGTTCAGGGACGAGGTAAATTCTGATTCATATATAAATATATGTATACATATAGAAAATTACTGTAATGATAGTACATTCTTTCCACCTATGCCTACACCCACCATGTCGACAGCTTTCTACTGCATATGCTTTGTGCACTAAATGTGTGAGATACGCACACACACACACACACACACACACACACACACACACACACACACACACACACACACACACACACACACACACACACACACACACAGCGAGAGAGACATAACTCAACTTTCTCATATTCTTGTACACAGAGGGAGGTAGATTGATTCCCTGCCCTGGTGTGAAGCTGATGACTAACAAAACGGCTCTTTTTTTTGTGTGTGTTTTTTCTCTCTCTTGGCATCCGACAACACCGGGGTGTGCTCCGGGCTCTAGATACACTCGGTTTTATTTCTGAACTGTCCAAGGTCATTGTTCACTTTGACAGATGACAAAAGCAAAGGGGGAGGTGGGAAGGTGTGAAGATCGGATCCTCAGACCCCTATTGAACGCGAGTGTTAGCCGGGCTTTGACCTTCCCGTGCGGGGGGGTTATAGCTGGCAAACCTTCTGTACAGGTGTGTGTGTGTGTGGTCTCACTGTACCATGCTAAAGCTGAGGGGGTTAGGATGACAAAGTTCAGGCACTCTTTGATCCTCAGCCCACATTCTACGCTGAAGTGCTTCATAGCGAGGGGAATTATCTTTGATGTCCACACCGGAGGACCTCACGTGCCGAAATGGATCCACGTCGCTATCATCCACGTATCTGAAATGTATCTCACCCTTTTTAATAGAAGCATACTAGCGAGCATTAAGAAACAAGCTTGTATGTTTTCTATACTGCCAGTATTCATAAAGCATGGTGATTTTAGACAAATTAAAGGGGGACGTCCACCCTAAAATGGATTTCACATTGTTTATTTATTTATTTTTTGTTCAGAAGGAACACTAATCAAATGTTTTATCACCCAACATATTTCAAAATATTGATTTTCTCTTGCCCAAAATATTTGTATGATTATTATTTGATTCCTCACGTTCTAATGTGTGAGCGTGATCTCTTCTTTTTTTTATTAGTGTATTACAGTTACAATGAGTGTTGCAAAGAAATAAAACACGGGACAGACAGTATCACCTCTTTAGATGTGTCAGATTTTAATTGTTTTAAACTTGTACCCTTCAAACCTAAAACTAAGAAAAAGGAATATAGACACGTCCTGCGAGCCAAACAACATATTGCTCTTTATTGGGAAAAATACAAATAGACCAAGTATTAAAGCATGAGTTAACCAAGGGGCGTCATTTAGGATTTTAGTGAAGATAATGTATATACTGAGACGCTGGCAAAAGAGATATTTGAAAGGTTTTATTACATCCCTTAGAAACGCAAGCGTTAGAGACAAAGTTTCTTCAAATAATATAAATACGCATCACCTTTGAGACAGAAACGGCATTGAGAGTACAAGGTCGTGTAATGTTTTATGTATTTATTTTCTCTTTTTTGTTTAAATATTTATATAGATTCTACATGTTGTTGTGTGTGTGGCTTCATGCCATTCATCTTTTGTCAGTAGTACATTATTGATAATGTTTTGTCTTTGTGTTATTGTAAGGAGACGTGAGGTGTGGGGAGGTTGAACATTGTTTGTCCTTGTGCTTATTAATGAAAACCCTTACAGGAGTAAAAATATACATTCTATCATGCGTTGTGTGTGTGGAGGGTTATGTCCTTCCACACACACACATGTAGAGGTGTGTGTGTGGATGAGAGTAAGAGAGACAAGAAATACTCAAATAGGAAACACAATACACCTTACATATTACCATTTCTTTGGCTCAATTCTCACAACAGTTGCAATTTGCAGGACCGTTAATGCTAAATGGTAAACTCCCAATTATGCTCTCAATATGTCGAGATAGCACACAAAATAAAATATCAGAATCAGTTTGAGCAAAATCTCACACAGGGAGTTTATCTCTTTATTTCAGTCACTGTGACATTTTAAAATAACATTTTCATTATGAAATAATTTTGTCAAACAGTGGTCATTTCCTCAAACTACGAATTGTAATAAGAAACATAATGTCAGTACTTTAAATAATTTAGTAAGAATTTCATTTTTTATTCTTTAAATTGAATAAGCTATGACTGTAAATATAAATTATGGCATGTGGTGACTGACTTTACACTACAGTTAATCATACATTCAAACAAGAACAAATTATGTTTGCTTTTAATATAAATAAAATAATACATATTTGTATCACTTGTCATTTCAATGTAATCTTCTTTGCACTACTCTAACATACACATAGTGATTGTAGCATTTAGTAAAGTAATTAGAAATTAAGTTGCATTGTCGCTGCAAATGAGGAAAAATAAAGAGACAAGCTGACGCGTGTTACACAGCAATACACACTGAAACTCATATAAGGTGTCTGCATTTTGAGAAAGGAGGCTCTGATTTGCAGTGACAGCATGTTGTGTTCTCAGGAGAATCATTTAGCACATCAAGATTTGTGAAAACTGAGCCAGAGCAAATAGATACAGTAGAGCCATGCACTCGCCTTTAATCACCAGAAGAAGAAAAGAAGAAAAAAATAGCGTGGCTCGTCTCTCTATCGAGGGTGCCACTTACTCTGGAGAGAACTGCTGCGGTTCTCGGGTTTGCCTTGAAGTTCCCTCAAACATCAGCTGTGGAGTCCTGCTTGGTCACTGTTTAGTCATCTTGAAGCCAGATGCAGCAGCGTAGTCAGAGAATCTACTCTGAAAATGTTTGGCCCGCAGACTGCTGACGGATCCAGCAAGTCTTCACCGAGCGAATGTGTTGGGAGTCCGTCTGACCACAGTCGGCGTGTAATTAAGAGCTGACTCATCGCAGGACTGTTAATACAAGAATGGGAACTCACGCAAATAGGCAAAAGACTCGTAATGGACTACTAATTAGGGATCCTTGGACATAGTGAATGCTTGTGATGTATTTCACTGGGTTTTTAGAAAGGCAGGTTTTAAGTTAATTCTTTTCGAGGCAAAGATTCAAGGCCTTGCTCTGACTTCTTGCGTGTTACACACATGCCGTGGTACTAGGTGTTTGCCGAGGGGAATTTCCATAATGCATCCTCCCAGTGTCCCGCTGTAGTGCTGGTTTGGCCCTTTGTATAATTTAAACTCCTAACCTTTGATTAACTTCACTCATTGACCCAGAAACAAAGACTTGTAGAGAAGAAAATTCAATTATTTTGATTTTTAGAACATACATTTTTTATCTTAACAATCAGCTAAATAAGAGGGCGTCCTGAATGTGGTTACACAGTATTGTGTGTCTTCTGTGACTTACCTGCGGTCTCCACACAGGCTGAGCTGCTGACTGGTTCCTCCGTAGCTAATGTGGAGGAAGCACATCGGGCCGGCAGGGAGCTGCTGGAGCGCGGCTGTGGGTCAGTCATCATCACTTTGGGACCCCAAGGCTGTGTGGTTGTCGAGGCGCAGGGGTCTACCTCCAATCATGTTCAAACTACCGCAGCCGCAACTGTGGATACTACGGTGAGCGTGGCATGATACATACATGTATATGGTAAACATTTTTTTGTTCCAAAAATGTCAGAAGGCAATGAAAATGTGCTCATCATCCAATTTCAGAGGCTCGAACCGGATCCAAGTTTAGCGTTTTTAGCCACGCTCGCGGCATCGCAATATCAGTCAGTTAATCGGTCTCACCGACACTGTGGTCCACTCTGTAATATCTAATAATAACTCTGTAATAATGTCATTTTTTGTGTTGTAGAGCTGAAACTGTGAGGCGATTAGTCGATTAACAGAAAATTAATCAACAGCAATTTTTAAAAACGTTTTCAAGCAGAGCCTGAGAAAATCAGGCATTTAAAAAAAAAACTTTTCTGCCTTTCTTTTAGACCAAACAGTGTTAGAATCACAATGTTTAGCATTGTCATTGTGAGCATGTTAGCATGAGCACTTAGATTCAGATACATAGATACAGATACTACATTTTAAAAGTTAATGATAAAATGAAAAAAGATTGTAATGTAATCTTTTTGTAATATTTTACATATCATTATTAATGATAATTATTTAAATAATAACCTTCAAATAATAATAATTTAAAGAAGATCATAAAAAATGATGTCCATATGTATTTTTATTTGTAGGTTATGACTGAGAGGAAGGTGATGGCTCTAATGGTATTCTTGAAAAGGAAAATGTTTTAAATGGAAAGTAATGTAACCCAGCCCACTTCTCACTGGAAGGAATATCTTTAAAAGTGTTCTTTCAGCAATAACAAAGGAACGTATTATTCCATAACAACACTTAATATAGAGTACTGTCATAAAGAGCTTTTATCTGCCCATTTATCTGGTGCCCCTGGTACTGTGAGCTCTAGTGGAGCAACAGATCTGTGCGTTGCTTAGCGGACCGCTTTGAGATCACCGTGGATGTGGTGACCACCGGCTGTTTCCCGTCCTGAAAGGAGGATTCTAATCTCTTAAAAGAGGCCGGCGCCTCTTGACTCATTTCATACCGGCCTCTGTGGCTTGTTTTTGTCACAGAAAGCCTCGGCTGGATGTTTGCGTTTCCTGTCTCTCAGGGTTTTTTTGTGGGGCCAAATACGTCATCGCACCGAGGTGTTAAACACCACTTTGTGCAAACCAGGTTTGATTAAAGACCGTTTTAAATGTTTGTGTAATGGCTTATTTTACTGAATGGTTCCCCAGGGGGCTTTTTAAAGCGCTATAGTTTCCGAAGGCTGTTCCTCATGCACCATTGTAAGAGAAACTTGAGTAAAACAATTACAAGCGTGCGCTCTTAGGTTTTACACGAAAGCCACATGAGATATTGCGAAAGTCGGGGGAAAAAGCAGAGAAGAAAGGTGGTTTTAAAAAAAGTGAGTGTCGGGTGTGTGTGTGTGTGTGTTTTCATACACACTCCAAAGGAACTGCAGTCGAACCAAACAGCGACGCCTCACTTTGGCGCTTCAAAAACCAAAAGGGCTCGCTTCGTTGAACGGTGTGCGACCTTCCTTCGCGTCCCCATCGAAGCGGACCCACATCGCCACCGTCATTCACCTTCCCAGCAGCCCCCCAGGAGCGTTCACCCACCACCCCTTCCCCTTCTCCCCTCCCGTGACTCACCTCCTGGGCTTGCATTAGTCAGCAGAAAGCTGTGGTCGGGCCTGCTGCATGCAACCCCCCCACCCTTTCTGTTCTTTGATGGGCCCATAAATTCTAGAGTGTTTAATTCTTTTGGACATCATAATCCCCTCTTCCAGTAAGGCCCTTTTTTTCTTTTACTTTTTTACTGGAGCGGGAGGGGGAAAAAAACAAACAACAGGTTGTTATCAAGATCATTATTCACTTCTGTGAGCTCGTTCTGGCAACACATGCTCTCTTTAGTTATGATTACCTCTTCTGTTACTCACCGTTATGATTGTGTTTTCTCCAGCGGGAGCAGAAGAAATGTTTTTGAGACCTATGGCGAGACTTGTCGTCACCAGGATTGTGCCTTTGCTCCCCAGTTCTACTGGTATCGGGCTGTGATTTGAGGCTCCGATCCCCCTCGATATCAACACAGTGAGTCACTTGCGGGTCCTCGCTCTATTCGGCGGGGGCCAACCCAAACCCACCTTCCGATTCTGAATGCGCTTCGTCACTTTGTTCCGACCCGGCCCAGACGAACCTTCTCTTTGATTGATCCAGCTCGGCTTAGTGGTGTGCCCGCTGCGACTGTTACGTCATCCGCTCCTCCCGCAGCTGTCTGAAAAAAGACATCTTACATCTCACAAGCAATGGTGGGCTGGGTCAGAGTCATGGATCCGGATGAACAACAAAGTAAATCATCTACTGTGGGTCTTCAGCATTCCGCCGCCCTTCATCCATTTGTCTTAAATTGAGTGCAGGCTTCCCTAGCTGAGATCAGAGCCTTGGCTTTTTTGTGTGTGTGTGTGTGTGTGTGCTGTGGCCTCATCTAGCTGTCCACACACACTTGCAACTTGTTAGCCCCAGCAGGACTTGGGTGGCCTTGGTTTCCACTGCTCCGGGAGGTCCACAGTGTAGGGAGAAAAGAGGTAGACAGTGCTGTCCAAACCAGACATTACAGCTGGGTCTGGACAGTCAAATTATTCCCAGGTTTCTCCTCTGACTGAAGACGTGGTTCCTTCCCAGAAGGCCAAAGGTAAGGGAATACCTCCTGAGCGTTGCATTCCCCAAAACTCTGCAAACTGCAGGTCAGCATGACCAAGTGAGAAAAAACTGCCACTTCACCATGTTTTAATGCACTGCACATGCCACAGCAGCTGCTGTTAAGCAACCAAGATGTGAGGACCGAGACAAAGACGCGAGAGACCCTGATTGGTCCAATTAGATGTGTTTCTGATCTCTGAATCGTCTCCCCGTCGTTTCTTCAGACGACTCGTCCCCGGCTGTTCGTAAAAGTCTCGCTCTAAGCTTCCGGACGCGGAAGCCACTGTGAGTCACACGCTGCCCGTCAGTTGGACTTTGGAAATCACTTTTATAACATATTTTGATCATAACTATGAACATCCAGCATGATATGAGCAAGATTTCCCAAAAAGGCCTTCTCGAGCCGCCCCCGGGTTTTTCCAGATGCTTCAAGGCCTAAACAACAACCTACAGAGTTGTAAGACCTCTCTTTGTAAAGGTAATGACCTAAAGAATGAGAGTCTGCAAGAAAAAATCATAACAAAACAAAGCCTTGGGGAGTGTTGTTCGGTTCAAAAATGTAAAAGTTATAACCTTTATGCCTAAACACCATGTGGGTATTAAAATTTGCATAGATTTCTGCTGAAGACATGTGACGCGTTCTAAGAAACCTCGCACGACCAAGGAAGCCTTCAGAGTCGGAAAAAGTCAAAGCGAGTGGGAGAAAATAACAGTCTGGCCGCATTTGGATTTTTCAGGTACTAATATACTACACACAAGGATCTATCTATTAGACTCCTGCAAGCTCGTAGGGTTACGAACAAGTGTCTTTTATTTATTTATAAGTAAGTGTACTTATTAACAATCTAGTGAAACGTTATGGCCGCCGCCGGAAATGACAGCGAGGTTATGGGGTTTATGTAATTACATAAACTTAACGGTAAGTTACATTTTTTCTGTTCGGATAGAACTCTTCCCACAAGGCTTTACTGTATTTCAGCATTTTAAATGAAGTTAATCAACGTTGTGGTCCCGGAGATGCTTTAGGAAACGTCACTTGACTTTTTTCCTCTTTTTGTTGTCCGATAGTGGGCGGGCTGAGCCCTTTCTCTGAGCCCGTTTTCTGAGTTCTGCCTTTTTTCTATTGGTTCTGTTTTTTGTTGTTTTTGTTTTTTGTCTGTCTGTTAGCGCTCACTGCTGTGGTGTTTCCGCGCTGCACTTTCCAAAGATCACTTGTCAATCAAAGCTTGTGGGCGCCGTTGGCGTCTTTTGTCCTTGGGCTCTTTCCCCGTTGACGGACTTCTGAGTTTCTGTGTGCGCTTTTTTTGTTTGTCTGCACAGCCGGGGAGGTTATTGCTGCTTGCGTTGACTATTCAGTTATTCTTCTATTTCTTCTAAACACGCGTCACTAAAGCTGTTGTCAGAAGCATTTTAAAAAATTTAAAAAAGGTCACTTCTCTGGTGCCTGTTTTGTCAGTGAAAGCCTACCAGACACAAAAGGGTTCCGAACAGCCAAAGGAAAGCTTTCAACGTCTACAGGGTCGTCACTGTTGTGTTAAATGGACCTAAGGTCATTCGTATTTTTAAAATTTGTCATAAACCGGGAATAAATACACTTTTGATCGACGGAATCAAACTGAACCCAAGCTATCAAAGTTCCAGGGGAAGTTGGTAAGCTCCTCATCTGCCATCCCAATGTCTAACTCCAGCCTGAGTACCGGAGGGGAAGAGGCGGAGGAGCGGCACGGAGGTCAAGACGCGGCGGACGGAGCCGATCCGGCGAGAGCATCACAGCTCATCCGCGGCAAGCGCTTGTGTCACTTGATTGACAGGCCCCCAGATCTAACCTTCACCAAACTGTGTCGAGGGCAGGGGTGGCGGGGGCTGAAGGGGGTAGCGCTTGTCAGCCTCGTTGAGCTTCATCCACTAGATCCAGTAGCGTCACATGCCAGTCTCAGCGGAGGAGACGTTAGTAAGACGGAGAGAGAGGTCGGAGGGTGACCCGCGCAGTCAAGTGGCCGAAAGTTTAGATCGGAACAGTGAGGACTTGTTTCGTCAGTACTTATTTGACTGTGGATTGGCTCACTAAGAAATGACATATGAAGTCATAATGCTAACACGTTCACCGTATCAACATTGAAGTGTTGCATTTGCCCCCCAAGTAACTGAAAGGTGTACTAAAACAAAGCTGATGCTGTATTTTTTTAAGTATAAATTGTGGCGTATAATGATTCTATCGAGAGTAAACACTAACTCATATGCACAACATACTTTTTTTTCTTTACCTGTATTATCTGACAGGCTTTTGGCTGAGGACCATTTCTAGATAAGGGAATTTGAGGACACTTTTCAGCACATTTTTGACTGAACCAGACCACACATTGTACCTCACAAAGCTGCACACAGGAATGAACCCAGAATAATGACATCATATATACTTACAATCATTTGAAAGTGGCGGTACTTGGTAATAAGCAATACTAAGCTGGACTGAAATTATTCAATGCCAATTTTATAGTTAGGTATAATGACTACCTAAATATAAATTCAAAAATATATTATCTTTATATATATTCCATCCCCCCCCCAACCTCCCTTTGCACAACTTTAAAATCTTTTATTAGGTTCACAAATTAATATTCAAGGGCCTATTACCTTGGATCATACGACTCAAGATCAACTCCATTCAGGCTAAATTAGTTATCCTTAAAAAAAAATTATAAAAAAGACTGTAATGAGTTTCACCAAAAATGTCCAATTAAATCCAATGTTTTACAAATAATACTAACTTGGAAAATGACAAGCTTTTGAAATTTCACAACTTGCCATCCGGAAATTTAGATAACTAATAATAAATAAATGGTTTTCATAGGAAGAAAATTAAATATTCAGTCTTGGTTAAATGTTACGTACTTGTGTTACCTCTGTGACACAGACCCAATTCAGGCACTCATGTTGCTGCTCCTCCAAAATAAATGTCATTTGTATTAAATTATAATATTGTCTAAACGTAAATACAGTTTTTCCCACTTTGAAAAGAATACAAATCTGAGCTTAACTGATATACTAATATGTATCAAGAATTTAACAGTGAGAACTGTGGACTATTGCCGAGTTTAGCCCTTAATGCTCGTATTAGAAAGCTGTTTCGACCCAACCCTGTCGTAGTCCGACGAGACAAAGGTGGTTGTTTTGACAGCGATGGGGTTGAGGATTAGTGGCGTGCCAACAAGTGACTCAAAACGTAAAAGAAAAATGAGAAGAGGAATGTGCAAAACAAATAATGTATCATTTTGACTATGAAGACAGAAACGTTCCATTTTCTATGAACTAATACAGCCATTGAGACGGTGCCCCCTCACTGTACTGCACCCAAGCAATCAACCCCCACTCGTCAACGCTTCAACCGCAACGTGTGAACTGGGAGACGGGCCAGAGGCCAAACCGGTGGGACGGCCTCACCGAAGCCTTATTTCCTAGCGCCGGCCTTGTGTTGTGGCCCGGCCCAGCTACCAGACAGAAGACATAAACACACCATGGCTTTAAAACATGGAAATCCAGCAGGCCTGTGAAATGTTTCAGCTCTGATCTCACTCTTTCCAGCATCTCTCCGGGAATCACACCAGTGGCGTGCAGCGGGGGTGGGGATGCAATAATGGCCTTTGAAATGTCAAATCGGAACGCTTTTCTTTTTTCTCTCCTCCCTACATTGCTTCCATCTATCACCTGGTTCATAGAATGCTTTGGATGGTACTAGTTTCGCTACGTGTGAAGTAAAACGCGTCGCCTGGGCCCGCGCCCTCCAGCGGCCCCGGCTATCTTGTTTGGCCCCCTCTGTTTCCCGGGTGCCCTGAGTCGGGGTTTTTCTTTTTTTGTCGTTGCCCCATGTCACTGAATCATCGCTGCTCAACAGACAACCCTACCCCTGACTTCAAGGGTTACTTTGAGGTTGGAGGGTGAGGAAGGGAGAGAGTGCAATGAACTCTTTTGAGAGCCTCTGTGATGAGTAATGGAGCGGGCTTGTGAGAACCAGCGTCAGGGGGGGTGGTGGTGGGGGTTTGTGGTTAAACATGAGCGTGTCGCCACATACCATTATGCCTTTTCCCATCAGCGAGCCCCCCCTCCGACCAGGGCGTTGACTGCACATTCCTTCCTATCAATAGACGATGGAAAAATGGATGGTTTATCTATTCAAACAGAGTAATGACTGACACAGTGGCAATGCGCTGTGCAGCCGACTCTGAAAAGCAATCAGTAAACCCAGTGTTGTTGTTTTTTTTCGGTTTGTTTGTTTCTGATTAGAAAGGTTAATTTATCCGTTAGCAACAATTTAGGCCATTATATTGTGTAATGTCATCGTTGGTCTTTGTTTCTTCTTCTCCCAAGTCATTTGAACAGACAATGCACTGAAGAGTGTTTCCTTGTCATTTCGTGAACTCTGCTTTTCTAAATATTAAAGGACGCTCTGTAAATAAATCTGCATTTAAGATGCTTCTTCCATCTAATTCATCATTCTACAGGAAGGTTTATGTAGTGACCGTAGTACAGATGCTGCTCTGAAAGGGCTGATGGAGACATCCTTTTGAATGTTACTGAAATGAGTGGAAAGGGTTCCACTCATTTCAGTAACATTCAAAAGGTAGTTGAGACTTCAGGAAGCAACACAAGACTTGAGAAAAGCTAACAAATGCCATAGCACCCCCTACTGTTGACTGGTTATTGATTTATTTTTTCATGTTGACTTATTTACATACCTGCTCATCCCGATATATTTACCGTGTCCTTAAATGCTTCAAAACACAGTATGAAACATTTGAAAACGATAAAGTTTGAGATGAATTATATAATCTTTACATGGATGCAGGGCTGGTCTAATTACTCCTCACAAACCAGCACTGCAGCCTACTCAAGGTTTTATGATTCTGCCGAGTCGGGCACAGTTGCAGCATTACACAGTGGAACGGCTTGAACCACAGGTGGAATTTAATAAAGCATTCTTGTAATATTGTTTCTTCTCAGGGCGCTGGAGACAGCTTTATTGGAGCGCTGGCATTTTACATGGCTCATTATCCCACAATGCCTCTGGAGGAGATGGCCCGCAGAGCCAATCAGGTGGCGGGAGTGAGTGTGCAGGCTGTTGGCACGCAGACGTCTTACCCCTTCAAAAAGGACCTACCAGCTGAACTGTTCTGAGCAGCTAATCAACGAGAAGACCCCAGCGTTAATGCACCAAATCTGAAATGGCTCTCGTTGACCCTGTGAACTCAACGGTCATGAAATGAGCTGCTTTTGAGCAATGCAAGAGTGCACAATACTATGAGCGTGCTGAGGATTGTTTATGATGTAATCAATGCTATTGTAATATAAAGCTGACTTCACTTTGACTGTTAACATAACAGACATTAATGTGCTGACAAGCCTGCTTACAACAGACACTCAATAGTTTTTAACTGTTTAATAATTGACAAACATTCTTACAATTAACCCAATCACATTTCACAAATGGTTTCAGTTGAAATATAAAGCTGCAAAACACTTGACTGAGTCGTAATCAATGACATGTTCAGCTCCAATGAGTAACATTACTTTTATAAAGATGTTCTTGAAGCTCAGCCGGGTTTTGCGTCATGCAGATCCGGTGCAGTGGGTGGACTAGAGGCCTTATTTTTTGCAGATCGCCGGCAGAAATCTTCTGACAACGCATCGACCAGCCAAACCGAAATGTTGACCGCTTGTATAATCCATGACAATAAAAAACAAAAAGTCTGTTCAAACCGAGCAGGTTTATGTTGTATATATATTTTGGTGCATTTTCAAATCGATTTGATCTTCCTCTTCTCAAAAAACAGGACGTGCTTGTTCACTGCAAAGACAGAAAGAGTCGACTTTAAATGAACGGAATTAATACAATGAGAAGCTTGACCTTGCAGCTGATATGATGTAGAAAGGGAAAGCTTTAGCTTAGAAAGAAACATTTAGAAAGATTCATGGTATTGATTTATGACATTTGGTTATGGAATATACACAGCAACATTATCACATTAAGTGATTACCAAACTTTTACAACACCAAACCACGAAAGTAGTAGCAGTGATTCATTGTAAATGACCTGGACTGAGACAGATATACACAGGTGCTGTTGGGAATGGCTTGAGCATGGCTTAGTCCTGTTGTTGGTTTTCAGCACAGACTGGGTCATAGCATGCATGCTCCATCTGCAGAGCACGGACAGCTGCTTGTTCATATCTTACCAAACGGATCGTGTTTGCGCAGCACCATTTTCTCTCTGAGACGGTTCCTCTTCGTGTTAAAGAAGTAGCCCGTCCCTGCGGCACTCATCATCTGCACCAGGAGGGTCCTGGGAGAAAATGACAACACGTTGACGCTTTTCTAGGAAACTATAGCAATGACACAGATGACACACTTTGATTCCACTTACTTTGATTTCGCCTTGGCCACTGAAACACGGAAAAGGAGGAGAGGATGGGTATTACAAATCAGATAGATTGATGCGATTAATGATAAGCAAACTAGACACATACTATTTATGAATGTAACGTCTTTCATGGCAAAGTATTCCGGTTTACAGATAAATTAGCCAACGGCTAGCTTAACGACAATTAACCGCTGGGTAACATACACAACAGTGATAAATAAAGTGACAACTTAACGTTGAAGGCGCTACAAAACACGAAAACGCAAGTAACGCTGAGTATGGACAATGCTAGGTATTGTTGACTGACACCAAGAGTAGACAGCTAGCGGTAAGTTAGCTCACGTTAGCTAAGTTAAGGTTAGGTTAGAAAATAGGTCACGTTGACAACACTGCAGACGCATGCACGCGACTCTTTCATCAACGACATTCGTTGAAATACCCACAATTTGCGGTGGTAAGAAACATGTTGGAGACTTTGAGCCGTTAGACGAAGACAGCATTAAAACATAACGATGTTTGCCAAGGTAAGTCACATTGGGAAGCCCGTATATCCGGTTTGTCAAGCACTTCCGGGTCCCCTTAAAGGAGCCGTTCAGCTGAGCGCCTGACAACAACATGAAATCCACTATATTGATTGATAACCCTTCCAGCCTTTTATAACATTGTTTTTGTACTTTTATGTGTTCTTTGCATGTATTATAACTTCCAACCCACTGACCAAAACAAGTCTTTTTTCTGCTGAAGGCATTTGTCAAGTTGTACAAATGAAAGTAGAAATAGGTAGACTATACAGCATCTGCTTGCGTATTGCTCCTGGTCCTTGTTGTCGGTTTGGGAGACTTTGCAGACTGTGTGTGTTTCAACATTAAAACTAATTAAGGTCTGAGCTGAGAGCATTTAGAAGACTACGATGATGATTGAGCGTGGAGGAGGAAGTTGTTTGTTTGTTTTTTGTCTCGTACAGCCAGTTGAAGAGTCTCCGTTTTTATCCTTCCAGTGTCTAAACAGACAATCGGTCTCAGAGGGCGCTGAGTTATTCCCGTCCATGTTCCTTATTCTTTTGCAGTACAAGCGGTTGCCATGAGAGCAAATGAGCATCTGTTATGAATGTACGACCAAGATGGGTCAAATAAAGCTGTGGTGGATGTGGCCTTCATCATTTTTTCATCTACTTTGCTATGTACTGAAGTTTTTTTTTTTCATGCAGTTGACTCATCTTCAACTCATTTCACTTCAACATGAATAACCCAAATAATGAAAGCCACAATGGACAAAGATTACAATGTCACTTGATGTTGCTGCTCATCACATATCATGGCCTCAGGGAAGCAACTCAGGTTTCATGAAAATATCTCACTTTTTCCCCTTTAAAATACCTAGGCAGATGAATGGAACCCATTAATGTCATATTAGAAATCCCCTCAGCCCCTCAAAGAATAGTAACGTAATATCCTTTTGTCTGGTGGCAATGAAAAATACACGTGCAACAAAATGTTAGCCTGCCCTAAATCAAAAGGTATTCCATATATATTTCATAATAATACAACTGTTTACCTGATAGAACAGCGTAAAAAAAAAGTGTAATATGCAGTCAAATAATGCAGAATATAAACTAATCTACCTCATTAAACCCACCCAATAATTATTTAACATTGTCTGCAGTGGTACTGCTGTTATCATTTGATCTGTATTAAGTCTGTATTTGAATTTTAACTACACCTGTAATATTCTTTGGTTAGTTATATGTCTTTAAGACCCAATTTCACATCACGTTTTACAGACTGTCAATGTCATTTTCCACTAATCTTTTAATAATTCACCTTTAATGTATGTAGATGTTTTATTGAGGGATTCCTGGAAAGATAATTATGCCATTACTGTATTGTTTGCTACAGTACTTAAACGTTAAGAGAACCAACATAAAAACACTAAAGGCCATTCAGCTATCTCCAAAGCATCCGGTGTATTTTGGTGTATTCCGCTGTGTGTCGTAACTCGGGAAGGACAATGCCGGAGACAAGTGGATTAAGAATAACGGTTTATTTTCCTTCACAGCTTCTCTTCATCAAAAGAAAGCGGATCCGGTGTGTATGCGACACCGTGGTCCCACTAGTGCATAGATTAGACGAACAAAAAAAAAGGTAAGTGACTATGTACTAATGAGCCTAAATGGAGCCGTATTGGTAAACCCAGTGGGGGAAAGTCATGCATTAAAGCGGAAATGAACATGAATGTTATTGGACAGGCCCAGGAGCGCTGTAACCAGGCAGGGAGCAGCTGTCAGGATGTGAGTGGAGGAGCTTGCGTCACTAAGAGATAATTCTGAGAAGGAGGCTGAGACCACTAGCTCCAGCTTCAGCTTTCCTCCTCCTCCTCCTCCTCCTCCTCCTCCTCTACCACCACCACCACCCCACCCACTCAGCGCTCTCCACAGCCACTCCGGACGTTAGCTACTCTTTCCTTCTCCCATTTTAACACACTTGTGTTCTTCCGTCTACATGCTGTTTCTTTTAAATTGCCACCTATTATGTCCCAGCTTCTGTAACACTTACGTGCTCGAGTCTATTTCAGATGCTTAAGCTCAGGTTGTAATCCCCAGCGGTTTACAATAAGGGTATATGGTTCAGTGTCTTGCCAGGGTTGATATTTGGCAGTTTATAATAAGAAAACAATTGAGGGAGCACGAATCAAATTTGAGCAGTAATTAATTTACAAGTTAAGATCAAAGAGAGTTCATGGACAGATTTGTAAGTGCAGAACAAGTTTTGAGAGCGAGCAATTGGCCAGAACTGTGAGTTTAGATGTTTTAAAGTATAAGCCTGTGAAACGTGTTAATTAAATGTTGCCCTATGGTCACAATCTAAAGACCTCACAATCTGCTATACACAACTGGAGGGAACAGGGCAAACTCAAAACTTGTTTTTACACTTACCAGTCTGTTTGACCTTTAAATGTCGAATTAGTAGGGTCCCTGCTCTCACTCCCAGTGCTTTCGACCTAATACATTTCCATTTTAACCCTCAAACACTTACTCCACACGTTTACTTGGTCAATCGTATAAGTTGTTAATTTGTAAATAGGGTACTATGACAGTCTGTCAAAGAAAATCACGACGTTGTACATTCTGTCTGGAAGTCAGATAAATCCACAGTAAACAAACCTATTGGAAAAATATAAAGTTGAGTTAGGGTAAACTCTTTATAAATGACCATATTCAGGTAAAAACTAGTATTATTAGCATTGTAAAAAATGTCTATACGTGACATGTATTAGAGCAGTGTGACAGTAGGCCACTTTGAGGTATAAAGAGATAAAGATAAACATAAGCAATATTTAGCTCAAGCGGTGTTGCGCCATGCAACTGTGTAAGAAAATGGCCAAATCTAAATGTTCACTTCATAACCAAAGCCCTAGCTGATTATAATTTGTGTTATTAAGCACCATGGGCAGCTTCACAGCACACGTACGAAGACACAGAACAACCCTTCCAACAAGCCTCAACTGGCATATTATTAGCTGTCACAACAATGGTTTGCTGTTCATTTGACCTAACAACCCGATCGCAGTAGGTGACACGATGACTCACAGACACAGAGTCAGAGGCATCAAACACCAAACACACTGGTTCACAACTCCCCAGCTTGCGTCAGTACAATGCTGATTAACTGTTACATAAAAGGAGGGAATACATAACAAGAGGTGATTACGTCGTGTTTTTATCCCTCCACCTCACCGCATCCGTATCTTTACCTCTTTATCTCTGCAACGCATAATCTGGTTTGACCTTTAAAACATGGAAGGTATACCCCGCCTACAAACAACATTTGTCCCCATAGGAGGAAGGCTACAGGGATGTTCAGACCAGTGGCGGCCGGCCAATAGAGGGCCACGGGGCCTGGCCCCACCCACCTTGAGCCACCAAAAAAATATATACATTTATAATATTGTTAATTATAAAAATTATAATAATATTAATACATTATACAAATTGTCAATATTTTTGTTTTTGAGCTATGGAATATACCCAGTAATATTTGTAAAATAGGATACCTGCTCAAAATATACGCTTTCCTGCTTGTCCTCTCTGCTAGTGCACGTCTCTGCTGCTAGTGCACGTGCTGGGGCCGAATCGATTTGACCCAAGGAAGACGGGTCTAATACGCAGTTTAGCCAATCACTGATTAAATAAATGAATGAGTGACTTACAATTTATCCAATCAGCGCCCTAAAAAAGACTTCCGGAGGGGCCATTCTCAGTTGGCCCAAGGCTGCGCGTTCCCGTGTCTCGTTCTCATCTCGGCTCGAGTGTTCTTGTCTTCTCGCCGCTTGTCTTCTCGCCGGCTTAAACGACATGACAATGGAACATCCCAGCACGAGCGCTACTCTTGCAAGAAGACTCAACCCGAACTCGATCAAATCTCTCCTCCAAGAACCGTTTGAGAGAAGAACTATGGCGGAGAAACTCCTGGTGAAACAACTGGGCCCAGATCAGCCGCCTGAACTCAGCACAAGACAACAGACCGCTGTGATGGAAGTGTTGGACTGCACGCTGCTGTCGGTTATAAGGGATGACATTCTGGAGGAAATAAAGAACGCTGATTTTATCACCATTCAAGCAGAAGAGATGACTGACATTTCCACCCACTGTCAGCTGATGCTACGCTACATCGACGCTAACAGTAACGTTGTAAAGATTGCATAAGCCGGTGTTACGGTATAACAGGCGACCGTGTTAACTGATGACTTTCTAGATAAGACGTAGTTGAATACTGTGCTGTTTAATTTTTCAATACAGTGTAAAACCTTCTCATATACATATACAAATCAAACAATGCGGCTTACACGGGGACAACTACATGTTGTCTTCCTCTTCTCAACAGCTGTCGTAACTACGAAAACGACTGAAAGTCACCAGCTAACACGGTCACCTGTTAAACCGAAACACCGGCCTCTGTTACGGCACTGATAAAAGAGGAAACATGTTTGTTTATTTTATTTTACACTAAGTGCTGTACTGGCAATGGAACACAGGTTTTAAATGGGATTGTTATTGTTATTATTATTACTTTTATTTTGTCGGCTGTGTGTATATAATGTGACCGGGAGGAAGTGACGCGAGGGGTTTGCTTTGGTCGGAGTTCTGACGTCTGGCCGAAGATGTCCTTATTATGTCAGTGTTGGAATAAATGATAAAAATGTAACTGCAAAGTAGTAATGCGTTTTTGATACCTTTTCTTTGCATTGAATCATACTAGGATGTTTGCTGAAATTGATTGGCTGGCCCTGCCACTGGTTCAGACGTTATTATTAATGTATAGTGTGGCTGCACATAATGGAAAAATCTAGCAAATTGAAACCCCAAAAAATGTAAAGGAAACTAAAAGACTAAATAATATGAATTAGCATTGCAACCTTCATATATCCTCGGCTTAAATTGAAAGCCTTCGTCATGCATTCTTTTCTTCATCCAAGCGGAAGAAAATGATATAACTCCTTCGAACACTATGAGGTTACCTGTGAAGTACCACAAGGATACATTTTTGGACCGTTGCTTTAGTATTAGTTTGCTACCCTTGGGCAGTGTCTCCTGATGACACCAGGCCAATCGCCTCACTTTTTAACTGTAGATATAAAGGCTCGGATGACACAAAAATGTCTACAGCTCAACCAGGAAAAACAAATACGAACAATTGGTTCAAAGTCTTAGAGAGAGAAACTGGCTGCGAACACAGTAGTATTCAGATCACAAAAACAGCATTTTCTCATTTAAAGCCATTTCTTTCATTTCTTACACTTGAACCCTCAATCTTCTGATTCAAAGTCAGACGCCTCAGCCATTAGGCCACGTGGTCTCAAAATATCCACTTTTCACATTTCAGAAGTGCCATGGTTCATTTGCAAAGTAGGACATAGCTAAAAGTTGTACAAAGACACACTGCAAAGCTGGCCTGTTGTCTTTTCTGGAAGAGAATTTTTGTAAATGATAGACAGCTGGCTTCACATGTGAGATTCAGTGGAAATATACTTGATGATATCTATTTTTTCAGAGAATAAGTGCTGCACTGGATCATACATTGAAACAGCCCCTGCAGCTTTAAACACATTCCTTTTGTTGTAAGGCTTTTGCTGGCCAGTATGGGGATTGAGCCCATGACCTTGGCGTTATTAGCACCACGCTCTGACCATCTGAGCTAACTGGCCCTCTTTGGAATATTTTATTCAACTCAATTAGTTCCAGAACTAAACCAGGATTGAACGCCCAAAATGCGGTCAGTTTTGTATGAACAATCGGGTGCAAGCGTCTGTCAGCTTGGCTTGGGCAGCGTTGGAAGAAGATATCTTAAAATATATTTCAGACTTTACATGTGAGTGGAAGGAACATATGTTGGCAACAACATTGCCCAGACCATTTTTCATATGATCTGGTGGAAGCTTGCAATTACATTAAATTTAGCAGACACAGCAACGGGGAGCAATTAGGAGTTAAGCGTCTTGCTCAAGGACACAACGAGGTGGACTGGCAGAGCCGGGGCGTGAACCACCAACCCTTTGATTGAAAGACAGGCATGCTAACTACTTAGCCACAGATAGCCAATGAGAGACAGCTGGCTTCGCGTGTGAGATTCAGTGGAATTAATGCCACTATACGGGTTGATATCTATTTATTCAGAATAATTCCATCGATCTTCTTAAATACCAGATCATAAATTGAAACAGCCACTGCAGCTTCAAACCCATTGATTTTATTGAACGGCTATTGCTGGCCAGTATGGAGATTGAACACATGACCTTGGCGTTATTTGCACCAAACCGGCCCTATTTTCACAGTTTTATTCACCTCAATTAGTTCTAGAATTAAACCAGGATCGAACATCCAAAATGTAAGGAGTTTTGAAAAGGATCAATTGGGTGAGAGCTGCTTGGCTTTGGAGCGTTTTTAGAGGGATAGTTTAAATAGATTGCCGACTTCACATGCAAAGGTCATTGCGATTCAATCCCACTTCATCCAACCAAATCATTCCACAGTGCAAAACACTGTCTATCCCAAATTTAGAATTACAACTTGAAACATAAACTATTGTAGAAGTAGAAGTAAAGAGTAGTAGTATTATTATTGCATTGTCCTCAATTTGGGCAAGAAACAGTCTTCCACAAAGTTCCTTTGAATTAGACTTGAGCTTTTGACATGGAAGGTATTCAAGAGCATCTCACCTTCGTCATGATTGCTATTTGTATCAATACTGTTTTATAATAAGCAATTTTAGACACGTTTTGAAATACCCATTGATGGGCTGTGTGGGGGTTTATTTATTTTTTAATTAAACTGATCATTGATGTTGAAATCAAGCTAAACTGTAGATCTTCACCAGTTGTAGGTGGTTGATTTGATTACATTTAAAATGGTTCATTATGCTTTTACTCCCACTTCTTCACTCACATTGCAGTGCTGATAAAACCATGATGGGTTCTGTCGCCGTGTTCTCAAATTCTGTCTGCAATTCATCATCAGTGAGGCTGTTCCAGAAAATGCTGCTTGATCACATCACACACTTGTCTTTGCTTTCTCTGGAGCTTTTAAATCGACTTGTCTTCATCTATATATCTTACTGTAAATCCAGCTCTCCAAGATCTTTTGGAATTCTCTCCCAAGGTGGATTTTTGCTTTCAGCTTGACCCAGATTTGACTGTTCATGTTCGGCTTGCAATGAAGATCTAATCTCTTGTTTACACGGCGCCACACATCTAATTTTTGTTTTGTTCTTGTGTAAATCCAGTGTACAGCATTTGCATTTGAACGTTGTTTGATACTAGTATTCTCTGTGCCTTTTATAACATGTTTGTATTATCATTGGCAACCAGAATCTCAAGCAATGCTTGTTTGAAGTCATAGGTAGGAGATGGATCAGACAAAAACAATAATAGCAGAACGGTCTGAATTTGAATCGTCTCTCCTCTTGTGTAAATGGGAATGATTGTGTCAGTTAGGATGTCACCCACTGATGTACATCAGGTCGCTATGGTTACACCAGTGTTGTGATAGTGAAGCCCTCAGATTGGATTTCCACAGGATACGGGTCTGTGGGGGTGAGCTTGTGCAGTCAATAAGACATGCTTAACTTAATTAACATATTTGTTCAAATGTGTCTGAAACAAGCCACATGTTGAAGCATTTTCATTGTTTTCTCAAAAAAGGGTGTCTAAAAAACAACATATCACCTTAAATGTATATTTTCAGAGTATTGCATAAATTGTTCTTAAAGTGTGGGACCAATTGTTTTGTTCACACCAAAACAGTCAGCTCCTACTCCTCTATATTGAGCTCAGTCCTATAAATAGGTCTGCTTGATGAGTCTACAATAGCCTGCTTCTTTACATAGTCATACTGATGACCACAGCGTTGTTCGGAGTAATGTTATAAAACAGGCAGCCAGTCGGTCCTCCTCCCATCTGTTCTCTCTCCTCTGTCTCTATTTCTCTGTGTTCCATGACGCAAAGCCTGAGTGGGAGTGGACAAACCTTCTGCTCCCTGAGAGGACTGAGTGGGCCGCCGCCATCCGCTCTGTACGCACCAGAGATGGAGGCAGAGATGGATAGGGAGGGGAGACATTTGAACAACACTGTGTGGAATCCTGAGAGAAGGTGATAATGATGAAGTCAATAATGGGGATGAATGGGGAACAGGAAAGGAGAGAGTGAGTGGTAGTAGCAATTGTAGGATGGGTTTATTGGAGGAAGATGTGGATGACAGGGGAAATGCAAAGAGAAAGAGAAGGGGTGAGTTGGGGAGGAGGGGATAAGAGGCTAATAATGGGCAGATAAGGATAGAAGAGCGGAAGCGGGCGGATGACACACAGGAAAGGACTGGTCGAAAAGGAAAGAAAATCAGGAACCAGATGGATGATTCTGAGAACAAATTCATTTCAAATTGGTGCCAAGGCTGGGGTGTCCAGTCAACGCTATCAATACATTGCACATCATAGCACAATGCAAATGTTGCCACTACTCAAAACAGTGTAAACCAGTTAATTACATGATTAGTGGAATTAAAACCTGATGATTTTTTTTCTCTCAGCCAGTTCTCATTTCAAGCAATTTCATGAGAGTTACAACATTTAGTATCTGTATTATGTTATATTATATTATATTATGTACTCAATGTGAATACTATCTCGTATTATAATTGTTCTTCTGTCTAATCCCTCTTTCTGGCCATAAAAATAAAGATTGCTTGATTTAAGGAAATTCTCTGGTTTATATGTGACCCGTGGTTATCGGCAATATTATTTTCCTAAAGTAACATAGTAAAATAGATTAGCCATGGTCTGCTACAGTTTTCATTTAATTAATTAATTACTGAACCCCATGAGCAGTGAGTGTACAGGTTAACGCAGCTAAGCTCTAGATAGCATATTAGCTTTGGTCAAATGTAGTAGAAAAATACCGTCTCCAAAATGGAGAGTTTCATCATTTCTGCTTGCTAGCCAAACTTTAACAATTGTTCATAAAGTGTTACCCATTTCAAGCAAGAAAAGTATCAATAACGTTGTAATTTGGACCGACTTTTTACCTTCATAGATAGGAGCATCTGCTAAAATGTAAAACAGGTGAGTACAGGAATAAATCCACCTAAACTATCCTTTTAAGTAATCAAAGCTGAATCATTATTATTATTTGTATGCCCACATGGCAGCACAGTAAGAAACACAACAATCCTCCTTTAGTTAGATGCTGGTTCATCAGTGTCTAGGGCCCCATACCAGTGGTGTGTTCACAAACAGTCTTGAAAGATGAGAAAGGTCATATGCTATGTAAGCCATGCACTGTTTTATTCATGAAATTCATTAAGGGGTTTTCTTATTCGGAATATTTTCCAATCTACTTTTGCCTTTTTCATGCCATGTCCAGTAAAACAATATGTAATCATAAATGAATGGCCCTCATAGTGACCTCCGTCTATTTCCAGATCCCTCCCTCTTCTCCCGCTTATCTTTAGTAACTCGATCCCTCTCGTGGTCCATCGGTGGCTATTTTACAATTTGACTAAATCCAGCTCTGAGGTAACAAGTGACACCTTCTGTTTCCATGCTTCCGGTCGCTAGGCAACCTCAGCAATTATGCCACTGCCAAGCGAAGGAATGGAGGAAGTTGCACCCCGAGGCCCCCTGCCTCCGTTAATCTTGGCCGCGGTCACTGAGGCTTCATCCCTCATCTATAAGTGCAGTGCTTCCATACCAAGCCGGTGACGAGGGCAATCTGTAGCATGCTGTGTTTCCTACTGCTCTCATTAAATCAGCTCTCTCTCCTGTGTTATAGAGATGCATTTGTCTGGTGAGGACGTCTGTGAGGGACTCAGTGATGCCACCAAAACACTCTGCTGCCCTCTGTTGTTCGTCACGGTTCAATAATGAATAACTGAGGTGTTGAGCAGAAAAGTAAATAGTTTTTTAAATGATTTATTATTAATAATAATCTTTATTTTTAGAGCACTTTTACATGGTGTTCACACATGGCAACAAATTGATTAAATGAAAATCAGAAAATCAAATGGAGAAATGAATGGCAGCCAAAGACATTAACTGGACCATAGTCAAATAGGGCCTATACATTTCAAAGAAATCATTATGCAATAGAATGGCTCCTGCCAGTGTTATGTTACAATGTTATTGGAAAATTGTTATTGCGGCATTCAATTATCAGCAATATTGTAGGTCAAGAGGGAGATTTTGGGGAAATTCACGTGGGTTAAGTTTAAAAAACTTCACTTTCGTCGTATGCAAATTTGAAATTAGCGTCAGAAAATTTGCATCAGAAAAGTATACTTATAATTTATGTTCTAAAAACCTTAAAGCTACTCACTGCCAATTAATGAAATCAAAACATTGTTTTATCTTTCTATTTTGTTAATATGCTGCACTAAATACGATGTAGTTTTTTCTGTCTTTTATCGTCTATATTTGTTTTGTTGCCATTTTTTCTTTTGCCCATTGCAAACAGTGCATGTTTAGAGAACCTTATTTCTAATGTGTTTACAACACATAGTTATCAAAGAGATAATAATCTTTTTTCCAATAAAGACTTCGTACCCATGATATCATTTGACATTCAGGGGGCTTTTTGACAAAACAAGGACAGCAATCAAAAATCAGTTGCACTCTTTCAGGTCATGGTGGCGGACACACACACACACACACACACACACACACACACACACACACACACACACACACACACACACACACAAACACACAATGACCCACTGTGTTGGCAATTTCAAATTAATTTGACTGCAAACAGAGTGCAGGATGCTGTAATTTCTGTTCACATGTGTTCCCACACTTTGTTCCACAAGAATGAACAAGAATGGAATAATACTCAAATAGAGACATGCTGCGGAGGAAAATGTGCTTTCAAAGGCCAGCATGGTGTGGCTAACATCTTATGGAAAAGGTTGCACATGTATATTTAAAGTATCACCCCTGGAGAAAGATTTCTAGCGAGGTGTCACAGTAGGTAAACATGAACTTCTTGATTTAAAACAGAGTCAAATACACTGACACAACGGATTGTGGATTGTAAAATGTTACTGTTCAGATAGGTTTGGAAAAAAATGTAATATTCTGTTCCTCATGTGTGGTTTAAGGCACAAGACCAAGAAGCTATCTTTAGCACCAGTGTCTGGATCAGCTGTTTAACCTGCTGCAACTTAGATCATTTCTCTTTTTTCCCCTTCTGTAGTCTTAAAAAAGCTTTAGCCATTCAGTGCCTAAAAGTATGACTTATGACTTATGACTTATCTTCATATCTACACGGATGCATCTTGTCATCTATGCAACCCACTGAGTTACAGCGTAAAAGGATATTTCCCTCTGAAAATGCAAACGTCTTCTTTTTTTTATACCGCTGCTATTATGAAATCTGTGAGTCTGTTTTAGTGTTGCGTCATATGACATATGTTCTGTTTTAATGTATTATCAGTAGTTAGTCATTATCATATGTTGTTGTTTAAAATGTATGAATTTCGAGTTATCCCAAAACAGAAATGCAGAATTATTTGACGGAGTGGCTCGACATATTTGGAAAATATGCTTATTTTGGTTTCTTGCGGAGAGTAGGATGAGCAGATACATAATACCATCCATCCATGTGTGTGCTTTAGTCTGTAAAGCGACCAACCCTTAACAGCTTAATTTTACAGAGCAGTATTTCTCATACACTTACAGAGTGGCTTAATCCATATATTAACCTTTTCACAGTACACTAGACACTTGTTATTTGAAATGTCATAGTGTATCTTTCAAATATCTTGAGGGCATTTATGTTTACTGGCCATGCAAGCAGCATTTCTCTTGGGATAACCTGGCTGTTGGACTGTTGCTCGTTCCACCACTTTAATCCAGTCTGAAGTATTTTAGCATCTAGGAGATGGATTGCTATACCATTTAGAAAAGACATTTTAGGCCCCCAGAAGATAAATCTCACTAGTTTTGGTGATCTCTTGACTACTCCCACCATAAGGTTGACATTCTTGTTTTTTAGTGAAATGGTTCAAACTGTTATTTATTGGATTGCTATAAAGTCGGTACAGATATTCATGGTTCCTTTTCATCTGCACTGTTCATCTTTAGCGCCATTATCAAAAATATTTAAATGTAATTAGCAGAAGACGCTTGTACTTTGCCTGTGCTGATTGTTGAATGTTGGCATTCTAACTTGTTTAGATAAGATGGTGAACATGCTAAACATTAAACATGCTAAATATCATCTTGCACAAAATCAACGGCCAAATCATCAGCTTTGGAGGGCCAGTGTGTGGGATTTGGCGTTATCTAGTGGTGTTGTTGCTGATTGTTGTTCCTTAAGTTCGCCAGATGATGTAGTGGGTCACTTTGCTGTATCTTTATCTTTTCCACCTGGTTTTGCTGCTGAATCAGGTTGACATCCTTGATATATTCTTCAAACACATATTGTAAACCCTTCTTCTTTTATTTTCTCCAAAATTTGCTTTTTCGTTTCCCCAAAATGTTTATAATATTTCTTCAGGAAGTGCAGTTAGTGACACTGTGGGCTACACGGTAGAGAAGTAGCAGCGAGGCTTTGTGAATGGCCGATCCTCGCTAAGACTGAATTTCTACACTGATCTAAATATCATGTGACTTCAGGCTCAAAGTTGACATCCACCAGTTTTGTATTGTTGCACATACAATGTACAATATTGCACATGGTTGTCCAACATGTAGTAAACATCTATGCTCTAACTGAGAAATATACTATTTTACATGTGGCTCGTATGAACTGGAGTAGAAAACGGATAAAATGTACTAATTCGATTGATTTCCCTTCTCGACATGAGCAAATATATCCCAAATATGAATATAAATACACATCCGCAGTGGAGAGACTGCAATTTAAAAAAAACATATATATTTTCCCTCGGCTGAGGAAATAAAATCATCCCATGTCCAAACATTGACAGTCGCCACTCTTTCCTGTCAGGGTGTGCTGCAACGGGCCAAGTGTGCTGTTGTGTAAACAAGACCTGTGAAGCAATGAAACAGAGAACAGAGAGAGAGACACGCATTTCGTAAGTAAGCCTGTGCTTTGTGTTCAAAAATGTATACAAAATCAGTGAGGAGAAAATAGCAGCTTGGGAGACTAAAAGTAACCTCTCCACCACAGATGGCCCACACGCTTTCCGCCAGTGGGTCAGTGGGTGAGGGAAGAGTGGAGGGGAGTGGAGGCGAGAGGAGAGGCAATGTGGCCGTCCGCCGCTATCCAGGGGAGAGTGTGGGCGACACGGGCAGCAGGAAAGAGAAAGACAAGGACTTCCAAGGCCAAGTGGGCCGCGGGTTTGCAGCGCACGCTGCTAAAAACAGACGCGATGACGCTCAGAGGTCAGCCGGCTGATTTGTCATCAGCTATTTCGGCATTGTGAACAAAGACTGACGAGGGAGAGGGAGAAGTGTTGACATCACTGGTGCATGCTCACATCACTTTCTTGCCCCCGCATTCTTCCGATTGCGCAATCATCAAGGCAGGAGGAATCCAACGCTGTTTCCTGGCTTTAGGTTGGCCCATATATGGCAACCAGGACAATATACTGGGTCTAGTGGCTGGATGCTTGCGTCAAAGCATCACCTTTAGGTGGTCTCTGGTCCCTGCAGCTCATCAGAGGGTGTCACCCGGGTACTCCTCTCCTCTGCTCTCCTCTGTTCTTTCTGACCTATGAATGTGGAACTGTTCCCCTCTGAGTCATGACACACTGTCCATTCAAACCTTGTAAATAAATGATGAATAACCCTGTTGAGCCAATGAGGAACTTTTGAAATGAACTCTTACAATAAAACCTCTTACACACAATGGAATAACTTGGTATAACATTGACACGAAGGTAAATGACTGACCTTCGACCGGGAAAGAGAGGAACATTTCTGACCTTTGACCTTTGACAGGAAAAGAGCTTACCACGCTGTAATACAGTGTTTTTTTTCTTCTTCTCTCAAATGTCACAGAAGAATGAGCAAACACCTCTCAGGCCCCTCCTCTCTACAAACGCTTCTCAACACGTAGGACCTGCTCACACCTACACGCAACATGGCCCGTGCAGTATCGGGGAGTTGCCAGCAGAGAGCAAACCAGACTGCTAATTGCACCGTAGCTAGTGTGTTTGCTGTGGCGGGCACTGGGAAACATGAAGCAATGTCCAGAGGAAAAACCTACAGAACAATCGCTGTTTGACTGGTTACATTTACGACCAATACATTGTTGCTATTTGCAGCGATGTGTTGTGTGTGGCCGTGCTAACCATCAAAGCCCAATGTACGTAGAACCAAAAGGGCCCCTGTGTGTGTAAACGTGGGGCTCGATCTCAAGAGCAAGTGTTACTGCCTGAAATGTATCAGGAGATATTACACAAAATATTTCGAAATGAATTAGTTGTTTGGCAAATCATTGTGTGAATGTGAAGTTAATTAAACAGCATGTAGTTGTTGAGAGCGTATCAATGAAAAGTACATTTGATCTTTTTTTCGAATTATGGAGAATATTCAAAAGAATAAACCATGAAGCTTAACAGTGTTTACTTCAGGGTGACCATCACTCAAAGTCCATATGGTAACAGGAACTCCAACTATGCCAACCACCTCCACCATACCCACACAATGCTGTTCATGTGTGACTCAATTGAGGATCTTGTCATCTGATGTACTCCATGTATTCCTCCCCTCGACAAGAATAGAAAAATGCTGCCCTCCTGTGGCCAAACATATCAATACAAGAACCCACAGAATGAGCCAAGGAGCCTTTTGGCCTCTTTTATAATTTGTCAAGGACCATACATGATGTACTTTTTCTTTTATTGTTATTTTGGACGGTATATTCAGCGGCAAATTCGATTTGCATTGAAGCTCAAACTTGGAGCCAAGCCACAGGTTCCCTGGAAAGTGAACCAGGTCATTGACCGGAGGTGTTAAGTGAGAAAGCCTCTCACACACAAACTAGTGAGCCAGAAACTTTTTAAAGGCATAGCATTCCGGCTTGAGACAACAAATGCAGCTACAGTGCAGGATATGCAACATCTTCGAGTAGACAGACAGTGTTTGCAAAGAATGACATCATTGAAACTGGATGCCCCACTTACACCAATTATACCTGACATGCTCTCCTTCTTCACATCTCTCTGTCTGTCTCTCTCTTTCTCTCTCTCTTTCTCTCTCTCTCTCTCTCTCTCTCTCTCTCTCTGTGTCTCTCTAGTTTCATGAGCATGTCTGGTTGTTGCTGGCTACCAGAATGATGGACATTATTCTATTGATAAAAAAAAGAAGAAATATTTAGGTATAATAGTAATCTTTATGTAAGACTTAGTGTGACAGAAAATGAAAATGTGCCTCTGATATAATTACATGTAAGACAATGGTATCAATATATTTACAACAACTGGTTTTAACCTATAACTTTTTTTTCTCGTTTAGAGGTCCTGCGATCTCATTGGTCCTCAGACTCGTCTGAAAGCGAGATAGATGACACGTGCGGAAATAAGTAAAATCATTATTTATGTATTTTTTATTTGTTAAAGGCAAGGAGTTGCGGATTTGTTAGAGATCAAGGACAATAGGGTCTGGTATTCATATTAAGGTCATTTAATCTGAACACTATCACACTATCTTAAATAAGAAAAGTCCCTCCGATCAGTCCAATTATAAACTTACATTATATGTTCACTTTATATGACAAGCATGTCATGATGAATTGAAGTGGTGGAAAGTGACAGTGTGCAAACATAAGGTACTTGTACTTCACTTGAGTATTTTTTATTTACATGCAAATTGATATTTGTACAACAATTTAGTAGGGACTCTTTTTTTTAACAGCTACAGTCAAGAATTACTGCCGGAGTTAACAAAATGTGAGTTAACAAAATCTGACCCATTAATGAAAGCGGCCACCTCAACCTAATCTAAAAGTAAAATGCTTATTCCACACATACACTTGTATGTATGCAAGCACTTTTTTGCATTTATCAAGATGCAAGTGCATTTATCAAGAATACATGCTGCTATATTTTCAATGCAGGAATTTTCTGCTTGTGATTGGATTTGTTCTGTTGTGTGGATCTGAAAACTTTTTCACCTCTGCGTAAAGTACAGTTTGATATCTATATCCCAGGAGAAAGTAAACATATTGAATAACATGACGTCCTTTCACCTTGTCAGAAGTCTGGTCTGACATGTATTTCCTTCTAAAGAAAGTCAGTACTAATAGACTCTGTGCTTTTATTGCACATGGTAGTAGTTAGCTAATAGTTCATGCTGTGGAATGTCTTTTGACTTTGAGAAAAGGCACAGGTGGAACTAATAAAATAATTAACAATGGCTCTATTTCATCAAAGTGTAAGGAATTATGGAAAACATTGCACCTATGGCAACACAACCATAATCTTTCAAAAGTTATTCATATCGCCCATATAATGCCATTAATTACACCTCTGCTTTAAATTCCATGACAATTATATATATCTGTTGTGAAGAGAAACAAAAGTCAGTTGATTAGCCATTTAAATGGATTATAATTGACCTCAATACAAGCATGGATAAGGCAACACAGCAACTTCTACCACTTTGACAGATGATATCATTAGTTAAAGCGAAGTTATTATGGCTGTCATTTCACTTGATCAAAAGCAGGGGCTGGTTTATCAAATCACGCTGAAGACGGACATGCTTTTATTGCATTTGGAGTGATTATTAAGCAAACGGTCAAGACAATGTGGCTTTAACTCTCAGCCCTCCTCCTCCGGACACAAACGTGACGTCACTGGGAAGCGCGGCCAATCAGCGGACGGCTCCGCTCGAGCTGGAGGAGCAACTCTGCGTTGTTCGCGCAGGTGGCGTGCAATTGGTCGCGTGTGCGTGTGTGAAAGCGTGCGTGCGTGCGTGTCTGAATGCCAACAAGTTGATATTTTTTAATTTATTTTTAATTTTATTATTATTTTTTTCCCCAAAACAGCTTTTGAACTAAGCTCCGGAAGTAAGCCGGGATCTCCGGCGAGTGAGGCATCTTTCAGAGCCGCCCGAGGAACCGGGGGGGGGAGAGAGAGAGAGAGAGAGAGAGAGAGAGAGAGAGAGAGAGAGAGAGAGAGAGAGGACTTTCCACAACAACGGCGACTCTAATGAACTCGATAATAACAAGTTTGCTACGCGCAGTCGTTGAAAACAACCCAAATTCACGCAGTTTAACGAATTTCGGTGTGTCATTCTTTCGACACTAGCTAACTCAACTACTTGGAGCGAAGAGTGTTGCAGCTGCTCGCGCCGTTGTTGCTTTATTTAGTGAGTTTTTATTTTTATTTTGTATGTGTGGTTGTCGGTGTGGCAGTCAAGTCATAGTCCCGTGTGCCTTCTTTTTTAACGCGCTACGCCGCTCACGTTAGCTAATGAAGTCGTAGTAGCCGTCACGGTAACAGTACTACAACGTAATTGCAAGGGATAAAGCCATAAGCTACTCAGAGGGAGGGAGGAGAAGAAGAAGAAGAAGAAGAAGAAGAAGAAGAAGAAGAAGAAGAAGAAGAAGAAGAAGAAACAGAAAAATGCTGAAGACGGTGACGAAGAAGCTAAGAAGACACTCGCTCAACGAGATACATCCTTTCCAGCTGAAGGTAAGTTTTGACGCGAGAGCCGTCTGCTTGTAGTGCAACGTCCTCTCCACGCGCAGGCTGTCAGTAAGTTACACCGCGGGGCCTACACGAGTACAGCTGCAGGCACGCGCACACACACACACACACACTCACACACACACACACACACACACACACACACACACACACACACACACACACACACACACACACACACACATACAAGCTTGTTTGTGGACAGCGTGGCTTTTGCTGTTTTTTTATCTTGTGACTCCATGTGGGCCAGTTCCACTAGTTAAGTATGAATGAGCTCACAGCCTGCGTGACCTTTGTCGGGGGGGCGGGGCCTGAGGTTGTTGTTGTTGTTTTGTTTGTTTTGCTTGTCCTGTTGTTCTGCTTCCAAGCACCTCTACCCATTCATTACCACGTTGGCATGTCTTACATGACAAAAAAAACCTCCCCATGGAGATCCACAGTGCTACCAAACACGCCAGCAAACATGTGGCGTGTCAACAAACTCTCCAACTCACAGAACATTCACTCATTGACTCTGATATTGACACTGCAGTGTAAATCAATCCACGCTAATTTTCCAGACTTCTGTTGTGTGTGTGTGTGAGTGTGTGAGAGGGGATACCTGCAAAACTACCCCAGGTTCTTCATCTACAAGAAGAACGCTTGAAATAGTTATCTGAGTGTGTGTGTGTGTGTGTGTGTGTGTGTGTGTGTGTGTGTGGCAAGCAAGCAGGTAGCGAGGTAAGCTTATTTAGGCGTATCGGCCTGCAAAGACTAGAATAACTTAATTGTCGTGAGCTACGATTGTCCCGACATCTACATTTTTGCCCTTACAATTTCCCCACAACAGTAAGTGCACCGCAATTGTTGTTCCCTCAGTTTGCATAAGGCCTCTCTTTTGATGAGTGGAGGGGTTGAATTGTATCCTGCATGGGTCACCAACTTGCTCCGTCTGCAACAATGTCGTGTGTGTGTGTGTGTGTGTGTGTGTGTATGTGTGTGTGTGTGTGTGTGTCAACCGACTGTATACTTGCATGGCAGCCATTTTGTGCAAAAGTGCACCGGTTCAAAGGCCTCGGCTGGAAGATGCAGAGGAAAGCGTGCCATCCCCGTTGTCTGCTTTTGTTTGTTTGTGTGTGTGTGTGTGTGTGTGTGTGTGTGTGTGTGTGTGTGTGTGTGTGTGTGTGTGTGTGTGTGTTGCTCGGCTCAGTGAAAAGGTTCTGTCTGCGGAAAGTGGTTTGTGTGACGGGAGGAGAGTGAACTGAGTGGTGACTAGGCCCTGTTGCTTCCAGTTTGATGCTTGAAGATCAAGCTGATCATCGTTTCTCTGAAACTTACACTCAAACCTTTTACAAGGAATTCCCTTTAAAAACAGCAATGATTTATATTTTTATTTATTTTTTAAATTGACAGTTGACTTTCTTTGTAAGTTGCCACTGTGCCCGCTTTGGAACAAACCTGGTTTGGGAGGCTCCTGAACCTGCATTCACACAGTATAATGGATCGAGTGAGCCAGCACCAGCCAGCCAATCACCTTTGAGCAAAGGAAACTTAAAGGATCAACGTTGTCATGACAGAAACTTGAATACATCCAGTTGTACTGTACGAATGGGATGTTTTCACTGCAATATAGAAAAGAGCAGAGAGGAAAATATGACCTGTTTAACTTCAACTTTAACTTCAACACTAGCTCTGAGAAGTTTATAATACACACCTGAAACTACTAATGCCAAGATACCCCCCCCAAAAAATATATTTTATTTCCAAAATCATTTGAATTGTGTGTTTATTAAAAATAATTGGTCCAAACAGTGAGTTTAAGGATCCGTTGCGCTAGCCCTAGTTATTTTGCAACTGTGTTTGCGCAGTACTTCAAGTGTAGCCCTCAGGAAACATTGATGGTCCTGGTGTGAACCCTGTTTTCCGTCCAAAGTAGAATTATAGCAGCAGAATTATTTATTAGTAGCAGAATTATTTTCGATACTGTAATCTTTTTTTTTAACGGAGAAAGCACTTTCCTTAAAGGCAAAAGGTCCCGATACGCTTTAAAACCGGAAAAGGCATCTTTTACGCTGTGAAGTCTACCTTTTACCTCCTTCCAGTGATCGACACATCTGGGTGATGTTAGCATGTTCGATGTCTTTCCATTCACGTGCCCTGCATTGATGGAGTAAAGGCTACACCACCACGCGCCTGTCTTCCACACAGCTCTCTCTCTCTCTGTCTCGCCAAGTTTCCTTCGCAGAACTTTGGTTCTGTATTCATGTGCGTTGGTCTACATAGCGAGTATTCTGCATGCATCCGCGTGCACCCTACCATGACGAAGTCTGCTACGGTGCTCACCGTCTGATTGAGGGCTTGATGCCCATTGTGGGGTCATTAAGGTGAAAAGAGTCTCAAGGTCTCACAGGCCCTGTTACATAGCGTATTCTAGGAGCTTACGCTAATCAAGACTACTTGTACTGTACTATGAGGAAGATCTGTGAGGGAAAGAGCAAATGAACCACGTCGAACCCTGTGTGGTGTGTTTTCATGAGACGGAGGGGGTTAGACAGTGTCCATGTCAGTGAGGAAGGACAGTGCAAAGCTGATATGTGTGCGTACGCTGTGACATTGCCATTGATCCAGCTTAGCAAGCTGCTCAGCGATGCAAGCGACTGACAAGGATTTCATTCAGATGTTCTTGACACAAATTCTTTGTCTTTGCGTGCATGCAAACACAGTCTCACTTCGCTCATGTGCCTCAGCGCTGTGACTGATAGCGGTCTGTTATTACCGCTTTAATAGACGTTGGTATAAAACTCTAGTAAAAAAATTAGATTTCGACGATTTCATTATTTGGCTGTGCATTTTCTCCAGAAAAGATTATTTACGTATCAATACAGTCTGGACGTTGCACATTGGAGAAAATATTAAATGTAATTTTCCCTGCAGAGTTATGCGCAGCAAATCGTATCACAGTCGATTTGCTCTAATGCATGCACCCAATTATGTTTAGGATTGGACTGCATTGGATTGCATTGGATCATAGATAAGCATATCAATTTCAAAGATTATAAACCCTTTGGTCAGGTCTCAGACCTCGAAATGGAATTCTTCAGTTCTGCAAAACATTGTGGACAAAGAGCTTACAAGCTCGTTTGGTGCAGTTTTTAGTTTTTCTTGGTCCCGCAGGCCAATGTTGCTCTCATGGCTGGTAGCGGTCCAAATCCTCTATTTGAATATTTGTCATGTAAAGTTTTCTAGAATGCTAATGTGGCAGCAGCAGAGAGGTGCATTTAGCTTTTCAAATGCCATATTCACACTTGTGTTCAGCTCCGGCTCCCCAGTTGGTTTACATTGTGAATGTGAGGCTAATGACTAATAAGTGCGTGGGGAAGGGTGCGACTGTGGGTGGTCCCGATTGAACATTCGATCGGGACGTGTTTGTGCGCCTCGTGTTTACGTTGTGTGCTCCATTCCCTTTGCACGCGGCTCCTCATCTCTCAGAGTACGTGTGGGCCTGTTGCATTATGTTGTGCTTTTTGCAGAACTGCCCTCAGTCTGGTGAGGAGCCAGCTTCCAACAGTGAGCGCTGTGGGAAAACCTCTGGAAAGGCGGTATCGATGCTTAGCAGCGGGGATTATAGTGTGAGGCGGCCCATCCAGGTCGGAGTGGTGCAATCCAGAATTAACCACAGTGTTACACAGGAGCTGAAAATGAACAACAGGAAGTGACAAGAAACATAATTAACAAATATTTGTCCTATCAAGAAGTTATATACATACATTGTCATCAAATACATAAAGGTGTTTTACATTCAGCTGTGATTGGCTGTCAGTGCAGCTTCTAGTCCAGCTTCATTAGTGTATTTTATATATTACAAAACATCCATTTAACACCATATTTTGGTGCTAGAATGATGGCGATACAGTAGTTACTGTAATGGTGAAATAGGGCATCTCTACGTCACTCCTCCCTAGTCCAAATATGGTCACTTCCCTTCACTGGTTGCAAAATCCAAGAAGGCGACGACCAAAACGCCAAACTCAAAGCTTTAAAATGGCAGTCCACAAAACCCAACGGGTGGTGACACGTCGACTACGTCCACTTCTTACATGCAGCCTATGATCGGGAGTGAAAGCTAGTCAAGTACTTGTACAATGTGCTCAGCCTTGGCGCTCCACTATGCTGGTGAGATTTGCAAATGTTTTATGTTCCGTTACTTGACACCGACCTGCTTTGCATAAGCGTTAATTTCTCAGATTGTGCACTAGACACAGTGATAATGGTGTATCTGTGTGCCGGTCCGGTTCAATGTGCAGGCCTATAACCCAGACACACGGTGATGACATCATATTGCGACGGAGCCGGAAACTCGTTAAAGGTCTCGCGCGAGTGAGCGCCACGCATGCTATATTTCTGTTCTCTGATCCATCAACAACCACTAAGGGGTGAGGCATGCCGCATCGTTGCTGTCAGCTTAGTGCTGCGTTCACACCAAACACGAACAGCTCGGTGAATTTCACCGACTCCTCCAGGAACTGCGTCTGGCTTATCTCCGTAAAACTGATACCGTTTCCTTCATCCACCATGGAAATAATAATTTGTGTCGCGTTTTGTGTGAGCACAGCATGAGTCTGCAAAGCTGCTTATTCTAGCGTTTCAAAGGTACATGTCGGGAAAATTGAGCACCGGTAATGATCTCGATTAATTAGATATCTCATGAGGTTTATGAACCACCCGCATCACTTCATTCTTAGCGTCCCGCAGCAGTAACTTTCAACAGGATTTCAGCCATTTCGTGGATGCTGCCCAACAGTGATTCACTGGAGTGCACGGTGTAGCTGAAGCCCCGAGACAGCCGCTCGCCAAAATACATTTCCTTCCCACAGTTATTCCTCAGTGTAATTTTCCGACAGATTTCATGAAGTGACGCTAGCTCGAGACTCCTCGTGAGCCAACGCTTGCTATTTTTTGTCTTGAATGCTGGCTCTGGAACTGTTCATTGAGAATCTGTCCCACAGCTCTTGTTCCCTCAAAAGACATGAAGGCTGCACTCAGGCCTTATCCAAAATATCTTTAATATCTTACCTGGAAAACTTAGGCTATGTGGATATACTTAATGTGCTATTTGATAACAATGTACTGGACCAGAAGACTGTATGGGAACATGTCAGGACATGTCTATTTACATCTCATGAATCCTACATTCTATGCTGACTATTTACATCAAACTACATATTCATGATGGGGGGGGGGGTATATTATTTAATTATATATAATATTAATTTTAGGAAACTACATATGATCATATGAACATATGAACTACATTGATCTGTGAAATTATACGCTGGAATTCACACTTACCATGAATACAGTCTTCCCTTATTAGGCTCTAGGACCCTGGCTCCTTTCTCCCTTTTCCCTCTTTCAGGAAGAAAAGAAGTAAGCGCGTGTGTGTGTGTGTGTGTGTGTGTGTGTGTGTGTGTCCGAAAGTAGAAGGGATGACACAATGTTTGTGTAGATGCATGTGTGTAAGCACGCGCGCGCACACAAGCACAGATGGCAGCTGCTCAGCGCGGCCTCAGAGTGGTAATTACTTAACTCTTAGCGCCTCGGTCTGCAGGGTTTCTGTATTGTTGCTTCTGGAGTAGAATTTGATTTCAAAGAGACACGCTGGTTCAGGTTGTGGGGGGAAGAAAGTAGCCTGGACTTAGACAGAACCGTGACTCAACTCATCCAGCCCTTTTGTCACTCAAAGCATCTATACAGTATGTAGTGCAGCTGCAGAACAACAACTCTTTAAAAAATAAATAATCTTGACGACAATGTAGACAATGGTGTCATCGTGGGTTATGTCTTTGTTGCTGGTTAGTGGGGAAATTGCAAAATGATACAGAACTCTGAATTAGGATTTGATTCGCCTTATTTTTTTCTTTAACTATTTTGAAGTTGTTTGTTAGATACTGAATACTTCAAATCAGTCTTTGATGCGTTACCATGTGGCATATTGGACCTACAGTATGAGCTCAATCCTTTTTTTTCTCCCAGATTTCTTACCATGGCAGTGGAGAGGGAGGGGAGAGTGACGACTCAGAGGGGGAGAACCAGGAGCTTGCACAGATTGACAGAGGTAGGCGCCCTCTGTCAAACCGAAACGTTTTCGCTGTAAATAAACGATGATCCTCCCCATCGCTTATTGATTCTTGCACATTATAATTAGACGTTTTTCAAGTCAACAGATTAAAAATGGCATCTGCGTTCTTTTGCAACCACGTCTCCACTTTCCCCTTTTGACATTTCCCTGTTCGTCGACCCCTCCAGAGAGACGGAGGAACTGTGCCCTCACGCCCTTGGCCACCAGCCAGCAGCACAACCAGGGCCCCCTCTCGCCAGCCCGGTTACGACGCCTTCGCCTCCTCTTAGACGCCAATCTGGATCGCCACTCCTCCGAGGAGGAGCTCGAGCGGATCAGCCGCGGCGACAACCGGAAGTGGGTGTCGGCGCTTCCCCAGTGCCACGGCGACCACCACAGCAGCGCCTCCAGCGACGAGGAGGTGCGGGACCTCTGTGGCTGCGGGTCGCCGGCCGCCTCCGCCAGGCCGCTGGTTGAGCCGGGCGCCTGCCGGGCCGCCTCCCCGAGCCCCGTGCTCTTCAGCTCCAGTCCACCGTGCAGCCTCAAGCCACCCCCGATGCGCTTTCAGCTTCAGGTGGTGCAGCCAGTGGCGCGGCCCATCATTTTGACCCACTTTGACCAGTCAGCACCTTATAGAAAGTATCGGCACAGTTACAGCAGTGAGATGGGGAGGCCGAGTCTGGATCTGGAGAAAATGCAACAGGTTCGTAGTCCAAGCTGTGGTTAGATACCTCTAACTTCTTTTTTGCTTTTTTACTTTGCCATAATATCAGCGTTGCAAGGTATTTCACAATGTCATTTGCCGATTACATGACCTTTGCTGAGCACTTTTAGACTATTATTCTTTGCCCCATTGTTTTAAATTATTGTCTGCACTATTTTGAAGGGTCCAATCAAATAATCACTAAGCTGTTAGTTCCATCTAACTCTTTAGACCAGGGCTATAATGAACATTGCGTGTCAGGGCTGCTACCTTAGTTTAAGACATAATCTGCAGTCAAATTATTACATAACATTATTAACCTAATAAAAGTAATTTAAACATGGGGATTTGTCTCTCCCTCAGAGGAAAGTGAGTGAGTGAGTGAGTGAGTTTGCTGGGAGATCACCTTAATTCTCCATAACCAGGGTTAAAGTATACAATTCGTAGCAATATGAATCCAATTGTTACGTGTGATTTAATATTTGACTGTAGCAAGATGTCTACCCCCCCCCCCCCCGCCACTAACAGCTAATGTCGGGCCGAGGATTGGGCCCCAACAATACAATGATGCACTATTAATACTACTACTAACCAGCCACCCTACACACACACACACACACACACACACACACGGCCAAACGTGCACGGCAAGAACAAAGTCTTCCCTTTCGATAGCCGGACGCACGCCGCCACGGTGGTCTGGCTGGAGAGGGATGAAGGAGAGGGAGGCACGGACGGCAGATGTCCGCCCTCGTTTTCTCACAAAGGCTGGCAAGCGAGGGGAAACGATGAAGGGGTGGAGGCAGAAGGAGAGGATTAAATACACAACAGAAAAACGACGGCCACTAATGAGTCATGGAGAAGCTGGTCCACTAATCATTAAAATCCAATAGACTTGTTGGCCCACACCAATGGATAGGAAAGGGTGTGTGTGTGTGTGTGTGTGTGTGTGTGTGTGTGTGTGTGTGTGTGTGTGTGTGTGTGTGTGTGTGTGTGTGTGTGTGTGTGTGTGTGTGTGTGTGTGTGTGTGTGTGTGTGTGTTTGCAGAGATAGAAATTGCAGGTTTCAGGGGTCCATATGTCCATGGGGTTTTTAGAGGGTAAGAACAGATGATGAGAGACAGCGGGCAGCAATGAGAGGGGTGCAGAGAAACAAAAAAGAGTAAGTGTGTGAAAGGCTGGGGTACGCGTCTATCATCCTGTCTGCATGTGTCTGCATGTGTGCATCCTCCTGTCTGAAAGTGTGATGCTGTATCTGTGTGTGTGTGTGTGTGTGTGCATGCGTTCGCGCGTGTGTTTTCCACAGTGCAAGTGTAGCTGTATGTGTGAGAGTGTGCACACTCAGTCAAGTGGAATGGGAGGTGCTGCAGGGAATACAATAGGGGGCCTACAGAGGTAGCTAGCAGACTGAGCTCAGTCTCCCGTTAACCCTTTAGCTGGACAACTTCCAGCCACAAAGTCTGCCTCAACGTCTACACAATGAGCACGTCATCTGTTCTGGAGTTTCAAACCTGAGAATCAAAGCTGACTGAGCTGCTTCCTGAGGGGAAAAAAAAACAAATTTAAAGGTGTCAAAACAGGGGAATTCTGTGTTATATGGAACGTAGAAGACTACTCTCTAGGATTTGAAAAATCCCTTTGGAGAATTGTTTTGTACAAGGGGAGAAATCATTTTTTAGATTAAACTCTTCCCCATATTGTTGCGACAAATGCTCAACGTCCGTTCCACTCCGTTATATTTCTGTTTCTTCCTGATACATTTTTCCCAATTCTGCATTTTACAATCGCAGCACATTCTGTCATCAGAAGTGCCTAATCGTGTGGTCGATGAATGAAATTATAAAAATGTATGAGGAAAAATTCTAAACTGAACGAATATTAATAACTTAACTGACACAACATTGCAATATATTTCTTAATCAAAGAAAGTGCTCCATGATATTCCGTGTTTTAACGCGATTACCATTTTTATGGTCAAATCCCATGATTTTTGCCCCTCAGTACTGATCTAGGACTATCTACGGCCATTGATCAGCAAGCAAGGCTACCTGTCCTCGGTGAGACCAACATTAGCTCAGACAGACGTGCACCAGAAACATATTCCACATGTTGCGGCGACTGTGATGGGTCCGTTAGTAGCAACACAGCGGCATAGAAACCCAACGTTTTGGAGGCGTACTCGCCAGCGCACATGAATAAATAAATGCTCACAACGGCGCAGCCTACTAACAACTATAAATCAGCCTTGAGTCATACGTTTATGACTATCTAATCATTCTCCTAAAAGCAGGGTTAAAAGGTCAGCTGCTGGTCTCCTCTTGAACTCTAATAATCCCTCACGCATGCTAATCCACACCCAACTGCTCAGATGTGGCAGTGCCATTGTTTGTTAGCCTCTGCACACAAATGGGGCAACTTTACAAAATATAATAACAATACACACATGTTGCTCATAGCGGACAGTTTACACCTGGTGGCCAATTTGCTAGTTTACCTTACTTCCAGCCAGTTCCCAATCATAACGTACATTATTTCAAAATACCGACTAAACGGCCATTTGTTTCTGTTCATTTTGTTGCGGTGTTGAAAATTAACTGACTGACACTTCAAACTTTCTTGCAATGGGGGTAATGTCTCATATTGCTGAGTTTTTTTAATCTAAGATTACAGTTGTGTAGTAATGCATTTAGAAGCAATAAGCTTCAAACATATGAGACAAACAGTGGTTATGCTAAAAAGCTTTCACCGGGGATTAGCCCAGATAAAGTAAGACAAAGACTTATTTGTGAAGCAGGATTCATACACAATAAGGCAATTTAAATTCTTTAAATTATTCCTTGAAACAACAGAAGTACGTAGTCAACCGTCACTGAGAGTAAATATGTTTAAATCAACCCCCCTAAAACAATCACTAAGTAACTTACTCTTTTTACTTCTGATGAATAACCACAACACCCACCCAAACAAGTTGCTAGTCAGCAAGTCACACCCTGTTGGCCGTGTGTGTGTGTGTGTGTGTGTGTGTGTGTGTGTGTGTGTGTGTGTGTGCAGTTTAAGACGGGGGTGGTTTGAATGATGGTGCTGCCATCAGAGTGGTGCACATGTGGGATGAAAAGCAAGGACAACATCATAACCCAATCATTTCGATATTGGGTGAGATGGTGTCGGCTTGTTGTCAGTAGTAAATCAGCTTAAAACGCTGAACTACAGATTCACAGCCCTTTTTTAAAGCGAGTATGATTCTTATTTTATGATTGAACAGAACCATAGACTCCGTGACGTCACCCCGTAGGTTAAAGCTGCTGTAACAGCCCGAATGGGCAAAGAGGCGTCATTGGTGGAGCTGAGGCCCTGGCAGCACTCAAAACGGCCACGCCCTTAATTGTCTAACTTTAATCCTTTAATATGACTTAATATGATTTAAACAGATTAGTTATAGACAAATTCACACCCTGTAAAGCAACGTATACTCATTCAACGATATTTTACGAAAAAGTTTCTCCTCATCTTTCGTGCGTTTCTCTACGCAAAAAAAAAAAAAAAGATAAGAGCTGACAGGAGGTGAGCATGAGGGCAAGTGCACACCAGCTCACAACAGCAGGAGTCTTGTGTTTCCATTTCCCCCGTGCTCCCTTCCCCCTTTAGAAGCTACCTCCCCAGCTCCAGACAATTCAAATGATTGTGTGGTCCCTCCTCCCCCACTGTTTTTCTTTTTTTTTATAGTGGAGCTGCGTGGACACGGAGGGGAGTGGGAGACAGGATATTGCATAAGCGCCATGGACTGAATGTTTAGTTTAGTGAGACAGCTGGAATTGCCTCACATCCTCCATCATCCCGATTTAATGTTAATTGACTGCCGATGCACATGATGTTTGTTAGTTTTTTGTTTTTAACGTAACGATTTCTCTTCGAGTGATGGTCGTGAAATGGTTGATTGCAGTAATAGACTTGGTTAGAATGCATGCACACAGACATAGCATGGCTTTATCCAGACGGTTGTGCTTAAGTGGTGCTTTCTGGGTTCCCAATGTGCTGATTCTACACAGTTTTTGGATTGCCATGAATGTACATAAAAATGGTATGCTTCTTCCATGACCGTCATTGTGCATTCTTGTCCTCCACAGAAAATGCTGCTGAAAAAGAACTGCGGAGGGAAAACGCGGACTATAAAGATTCGGGTGAGTTTCCCACAGTAAAAAAACAACAACCCAGAAACTCTTGTCGTATTTTAGTGTGACGAATTTGGACAATTAAAAACCCTGTTGTTTGTTGCTGGCTGTCATGAAGATGAGTTATTCAAACAAGTGGTGTAAATATGACTGTACACACGCACACACACACACACTTTTCTCTTTTATGCAGACCCATAATAGGCGGTCCAGATCAGGGTGTCCATTACAGCAGTGATAAGGTTGCAAGGTCTGCCCGGGCCCCGTGAACAGCCCGGCCCGTCTCGTCGCCAGCACCTTGATGTCCGTCCAACTGCACACTGGGACGGCATCTGGCGCCAGCGTTTGTTCCCATGCCCCGCTAGCGACAGAGCCTGAGACGTCTGGGGGAAACAAAACCCGATAGCACCGTCAGATTCCTTGTGTTTTTTTTTTGCAAAAATGCTTTGGTTTTTGTTTGTAGTGGGTTTAAGGGAGGCGTGTTGGAAGAGCCTGGGCTTCTTGGCATGGAGCTGGGTACTCCAGAAGGATGCGCAGTGTGGTGAGAAAAGTGACGTTATTATCACGTTGTGTGGGTTAGTGTCAGTGGAGCCTTGTCACACACTTGTTTATGTACACACACACCAACGTGTAACAAGCGTCTAGGTTGCTCTAATCCTCCATATCGAAGTATGGATGAGCGGTGCAAATATTGTAAAAACTGATCTTTTGCGAGTGTTTGAGGAAGAACGAGCGAGTGCCGTTGAGAGATGGAGCTGAGGAGGAGGAGGAGGAGGAGTTGTTAGTTCCCCGTGTGGTGTATTTCCAGGGATGATGTCATTTTACATTCATAGCCTGGCCGGCTGCTATGAGCAATATCTCCATGTATCAGTGGAGCTAAACACTCCACTGATACATGGAGATATTGCTCATTATCCTCCGTTCTCGCCCGATGTAGTCGGTAGTGTTGTTTTCCCTGTCAGTGACGTCTGTGGCACTGGGTCGGTTCCAGCTCCTAGATTTTTTTTTCTTGAAGTGAGTACACAGCGAGTTCTTTGGATTGATGAGCTCTCTCTCTCTCTGTCTCTCTCTCTGACATTTTGGGAGATTTGCGTATTTCTTTCTTTTTTTGCAGAGACTTGATTGAGAAGATTAATACGACTCTGTGTGTTCAATACGAAGCTAAGTCGGTTAGCTGAGCCAAAGATGACATTGCCAAAAGACGAATTAGCCGTGGATGGACTCATACCCAGCAGACATATTTTGTCCACGGCGGAGATGTTGAGAGGCAACTTCTTACCAACGCTTACTGGCACAGGCACACTACAAACATACAAAATACCGTCGGGCACTTGTGAAATATGAAAGCAAATCCTCAACGGAAGCGCCCGTTCTATTTTCTACACAAACAAATATTGGAACAGACTCGGTTTGGGCAGATAGACACTTTTTGGGAGCATATCGACAGTATAGCAAACTATGCTAACAGTGCAAACTATGATAAAAAAAAATATATCGCGCCGCGATCAGCTGTTAAACTACAACAGACAGCGAGCGTAGAAACCAAATCCACGGCCCGCCACTGATAAAAAAGGCTAAACAACACACAGAGAAGCTCTGAGTACAACACAGAGACAATAGTTGTTTGTTGCAATATAGCACCTTTTTAAAGGTCTGTCATTGCGATCAGGAGCAACAAGCATGTTTTGCCTGTTCATACAAACATTGCTGAATGAAAGGGCACTAAGTGGTGCTGGGAATTGTTGCCGTGTTGCTGCGGCTCAGTTGTCAGCACTGAATCCCCCAAGATGTCGGCTGAAGTCATAGCAACACCTGAATCCTCACATGCGCGGGTTCACGGGGGCCTCATTTCACATGCATTGGTGGCACTGGGTACTTCTCAGAGAGGTGTTTGGCAATGTTTGCTTATGAGAATATACAGCTATCTATATAACCCCCCTCCATGGGATCAGCTCTTAATTACAGTAAATATGTCCCAAGCTCCCAATCCTCCTCAGTCCACCTCCTTCAAAACTTCACCCCCGCCTTCACTGGAGAAAGTGCTGCCTCACTGCCAAATCCAACAAAGTAATTTCCTGCCGTTTCCTGGAGGGAGGGAAAAAAAAAACTGAATAGGGCTAATTTTAGACAGAGGACTTGTAGAGCCACGAGAAGCCAGGTTCTGCTCAGAGGAGGGGGATCGCTCTGAGTGGAAAAGCCATTTATCTTACCGAACCTGCAGCGCGGCTGTTAAAAGAACAAGCCGGCGTGAAACAATGTTCATGTTCACTGTTGACTCGTGCAGCGTATCATGAAACTCACTGTATGATCGGATCGGATAAGCACAAAGAAAAAAAGGGGCAAATATACTGTAACTTTTAGAGATCCCTGATCTAATTGCAGATTATTGATGATCCAGATTAACAGATACCGTTGTTGTTGTTGTTGTTTTTAAAGCAGCTGCTCTACAAGCTCCAGTCTATTTATTTATTTTTCCAACGCTCTGAAGTCAGTAAACAATAAAAACATATTTTAGTTAGTTGTTTCTTCATAAAAACACAATTTAAATGAAAAATGTGAAGCTCTAATTATGTTGAAAACATCTTCAGACAACGGTCTCACCAAAACTACATTTTTATGGGATTCCTTGTGAACACATGATAACATTATAATATACCTTCGCCCCAATACTCAGTGCCGATGTCCTGATCACATATTTGACTGAACATTGGTGGATAGCGATCATCAGTAAAACTTTATTTCACACTTTGATGGTCAACGTTCGATGGGGGTCCGTACACTGCTGTTGACATGAACTCACTAGAACTGAATCCACGGCATTTCCAAACACGTACTCCCGGCAGGTGTGTTTCTCACCTTGATCCCTCGTCTCTCTCTGTCCACAGAATCTGACAGGCAGTCGTCCTCCGCCCAGGTACACCTACGATCCCTCCATCTTCGCCTTCCGCTCCTTGAGCGCGGTGCCCCCCTGCAGCCCGCTGAGCCCGTCTGAGGACCCTCCCTGCTCGTAAGGAAGTCCTCTCTCTCGCTTCTTTTTTTCTTTTTGTGGCTTCTGCGGCGAGACCGAGGAGCGACCGTTCATGAAACCGACCGCTAGAAAAGACATTTGTTCGACGGTCAAACTATTGCACACTCAGGTAATCCCACCCTGAAAAACAAAGCTGTCACTTTTGATCATCGTCCCCCCCAGCGTCCCCCCCAGCGGGAACAAAAATGGGCCTAACACGACATTCCTATGGATGCTTCAGGTATTGCGTATCCTGTGACTGGATGAA